>NC_041381.1:388380019-388447629 GCF_002162155.2 Triticum dicoccoides
GGTTGAATCGAATTTGGTGGGAATTTTTGTGGGGGGGGAGGATTTTCGCGCAGTGGGCGGGGGGAGTTTGGCGCATGGTCGGTTTCTCCAAGTGCAGTCCCACGTGTCAGTGAAGAGGCAAGCCGAAGCGTGTTCCGTTTGCGTGAGCCGTGTGCAGGACCGAACGTGTGTGGGGTGCAATACAACCGCGACAGGAGTGCTGTGAGTGTACCGCCTTTTTTCCTTTTAAACTAGGAGCTTCGCCCCCTCAAAAAAAATGTTGCTTCGCGCGATCCATCGATACTACTACTAGTAATCCGGTAATCCCGACTAAAACGGCGCGGCCGGGTCTTTTCTGGCGCGATATGCTGGGAGGTTGGCTTAGTTGGGTTTTTTAGATTTGTCTCGGTTCAATAAAAAGCAAAGTTGGTGATGATAGTGTGCCTGTCATCCTGCAATATAGGCCGTCTGATCTATATCTAACGGATAGGAAGGTAACTATGACAATTTACCCGCACTCCTCTCCACATTTGCAGATAAGTATTTCCCTCGTTCATCCTTTTCTCCCACAAGATCTTGATCTTCCGTGCAACGCACAGGCATCTTGCTAGTACTCCTACAATATGTATATTATTGTGAAAGTTCATATACACCGGCCGAGATTAATGCAAACACGGCAGATTTTCATTACATTTCAAACTTTTATAGGACAGAAAAATAAAAGAAACCCGACCCTAAACCTATTCTACGGCGGAGACCGATGTCCTACATCTGCGATCTCTATGTACGGGGGCAGGGTTCAAGACCCATGAAGTGAAGGTGCGGTCTCCGGCGAGGAAGAGTAGAACACGGGATACGGACCGGCCAGTTGGCACACCATGCCCTGCCGCCTCCCATGCCCTACTCATCCTCGGAGGAGTCCCCGACCTCGGCGGTGCCGGACATTGGACGGTGGCAAGTAACGCGTGGCTGACGGTGCTCCCGTCGTCGGCCGCCAGCATGGCCACCGCTTGTGCGGTCGCGTCCGCGTCCGGCTACACCGCTATTGCGTCACAAGAGGCGACTTGAGAGAGGGCGGCGACCTCGAGCTTCATCCCCGAAGACAAGCTCTCCCGCAGAGCGTTCGCACTTGCGGTCATGGTGGATGTGGTGCCAGGTAGGAGGACGATGCGCTATGGTGTGGAGGTTAGCTGGGCGTTGCCACTTTAAGTAGCGCATTCCGGTGAGGCCAAGCATCCGGGTGCGTCATTAAGTCACCGGAGTTGGTTCCTCGGGCACCGAGCCTCTTAACGACGACATACGAATAGACGGCATGAATGCGGGCAGCTGGCGCCGGCTGGGAACACACCGCGCGATGGCGCGAGGGACAAGGGCTTTGATGTGCTAGGGTAGTCAGCTGCGGTCGTGGCAATGTTGGAGATGCCCTTTGCTCAAATGCGATCCCCGCATGTCATTGAAAAGCAAGACGACCCGGCATGGTCTCAGTTCCAGAGGATGCAGTTGGCCGCGCTACACCACTCCGCGGACGCGTCGCGGCACCCCGTGCATCCTCGATGAGCCGGGTGTTGGGGTGTGTTTGGATTGTGGCCAAAGTGCACCTTACCAAAAATTTTGTCATGACCCAAAGATTGGTCTTTGTTTGGATGGTTGCCATTTCTTTGGCATGCCAATGAACTCTAGCCAACTCTAGTTCATTTTTCTTGCCAATGTCGGCCAAATCATGGGCAACCAATACCTCAACCAAAATTTTGGCTACCCAATGCTTTGATGGGGCAACCTTGGGCACAAACCAAACATACCGTTGGTCGTGCCACAACACTAACGCCACCCTCGGCACACTGAAACCGACCGTGTCTATCGACGATATGAGTGTGTCGCTTACCGCGGTCGCCGTGTCCAGAGGCGGTGCTGGAGCTGTGCCCCGTTGTTGGCACCAACGACCCACATGAACGGTTGTCGGTGGCGAGGAGGTCGTGGGCCAGCTCCTCCATTGGACTAGTCTGCGCTGCTTCGTCCCGACGGGTGTGCCCCACATGTCGGTTTCCCTGTTTTCCCGGCCATATTCGAGCGTCAGTGCTCCGCGTTGCGCATTAGGCCTTTCACTATGTAGGCCAAGCGAGACAACTTATTGTTTATTTGAGCCGTTCAAGTGTAATCATGTGCGTTTGCTTATTTCTCATTCCTCTCCAACCCTCTTCTCCATCGATCATGTCGCCCTCCAGTCGAGTCCATCCTCCTGCATGCCTCATTTGAACATTCCGCCGAGTATCATTCGCATGTACCCACCCTAGTCCTCTTTCAATAGATCTCCAGACCCCGAGATGAAATCGAGAGGGAACGAGTGGGGGCACGTGATACCTAAGGCGGATTCAAATTTTTGAACCGGTGATCATAGCATCCGAAAATCATATATAAAGGGTATTCAATGTTCATTTCGTTTTTGAACGTACAATATACTCCCTCCTATCCTTTCTACTTTACATATAAGTTTTATGTGTAGTCAAAGTATCTCTACTATGATAAAAAAAAGGTATCAACATTCAACAACGCCCAATCAATATTGTTAGATTCGTACGTACTCCTAGATTTGTACTCGATATGGTTTCCAATTTGACTATTGACAAGATTAATAGTACTCCTTTCACAAAGGTGAGTAAGTCATCTTAGGCTATGCACCGTGACCAAGGAGGAGGGGAAAACGAGAGACATTAATGTTTATTTGCTAATTAATAGTATTGCATGCAATGAACTAACCACTGCATGTCATGTTTGATAGTCTCAGGTCATTAAAAGCATGCACACCCTCATAACTTATTGGTTCATATGTCAAGAAACAAGAAACGAGGTAGAAGTTAATGCACCGCGCCTACGTGTTTTGGGATTATTTGTTTTTCGTAAGATGACTTACACACCTAGACGGAGGGAGTACATGAGATGTATAATGCGAAAATTATATCATTGGAAACTCCTTTCACATACGAAATTGACCATATGCTTTGTGTAAGTTGCATGTCATATATTATTACTCTAACATTTGGTCAAAGTTAGCCTCGAAAAACGCATTAGACCTTGTATGCTTTGTGTAAGGCTGGTCATAGTGGGAGTAACTTAGACTAGTGTCATGCATATGACACTAGTCTAAGTTACTACCTTCATAATGCAAAGTAACATAATAGTAGTATCATATATGGCTTCATTTATTAGCTCGTAGACTCATCTTGTCTTGAAAAGCGCTATGTTACAGTAACATATTATGTTACCATCTCTCATTAATTACTTGCCACATAAGCAGAATTTTCTCGAAGTGCGCTAGGTTCCTAGCTAAGTTACTCCCACTATGACTAGCCTAAGTTGCATGTCATATATTATTACTCTAACATTTGTGTAAGTTGCATGTCATATATTATTACTCTAACATTTGGTCAAAGTAGTATAGTGGAAGTGGGTCCTCTGACGTAGGTATCCCTGCCTTACCCTCCCTTTCAGTCACTTACTGGCGGACCCCATGCTTGCTAGCCCCGCATGTCAGTTACTCAATGGGTTCGGCCACGTCAGGGGATCCTCATCCGTAGTATACTCCCTCTGTTTTTATTTACTCCACATAAAACAGAGGGAGTGGTGGTATAATAAATGACGCGGGTGGGGGAGGGGGAGGGACGTCCGTTTGCTCTCAACTGCGGTCCCACAAGCGAGCGAAAACGCAAGACGAAGCGCGTTCCATTCGGTGAGCAACGTGGAGGGTCCAGCGTGCCGGGCTGCAATGCGAACGCGACAAGAGCGATGTATAGTCAAAACCGATTGACCAGTCGTCACCGGAACCACTATTCACACCAGAACCTTGGCTGCTCGGCCTACGCCAGCCACTTCCCTAAAACCACACCAAATCTCCAGCCCATTCCCCCACCTTTCGATCCCCTAGCCCGCATCAAGCGTCCCCTAGTTCACCGGAAAGCCATGGTGCGCCGCAAGATCACTTACTACAAGATGCTGACGTCGGAGCGCCGCGTAGAAATCACGGCGGCGGTCGGCGCCACAGACCTCCGTTCCCAAGCTCACTTTGCGGCGGGCTAATCCCCGAGTTCTCTGGAGCCAATCTACAAGGAGGACGAAGCCGATCCAATGTTCACTGCGGAGGTCGCGGTGCAGAAGGCCCCCGATGGGTATGAGACGATGGACGTCGACTTCGTGCCGGCGTCAGAGTCCCACATGGTGCAGGCGGACCAATGGTTCAACATGGCGATACTAAAGGAGGACCAGGAGGCAGAGGCTCAACTCGACGCAGAGCGTGTGCATGCCGCTGCCATCGAGGCTCTCCTGCAGGCGGAACCGGATGTCATGGATGTGAACCGGGGCAGCAGAGGCTCAACTTGAGGCGGAGCGCGCGGATGCCGCTGCCATCGAGGCCCTCCTGCAGGCGGAACCGGACGTCCTGGACATGAACCAGGCGGCAGAGGCTTGACTCGACACAGAGCGCGTGGATGCCGCTCTCATCGACGCCCTCCTGCAGGCGGAACCGGAAGTCCTGGACTTGAACCGGGCGGTGGAGGCTCGACTCGACGCGGAGCGCGCGGATGCCGCTGCCATCGAGGCCCTCCTGTAGGCGGAACTGGATGTCCTCGACTTGAACCGGGCTGTGCTCTCATCCGTGCAGAGCGCCTGCACGCTCTGCTTGAACGAGTAGCTGGAGGCCGAGGACAACCACGGTGTGGAGACACACGTCGACAGCGACGGCTGGTTCGCGCCGGCAGCCAAAGATGACGAGGCCGTCTCTTTCCGCGAGCAGTGATAGTTTTTCTTTATGTTGCTCTTTTTATGGATTTTTTGCTGTGTAAAAACATACTATTTGTTATGCAAGTCACCTGACTTGGGCCAGTCTACCATTTCAGGCGGTTGGATGAATATCCTACGTCTCCTAACCCTTATTTCCTTCTTCCTCACCTCTTCTTCTTCCCCAACAGACCACCGCATGGGCCGTACGGATACTCCCCAACATGCGGTTGGATAAACATACTCTATGAACGAAAATTATGTGTCAGCGATAGGATGGCTGAGTTTGGTTTGTTCACATGCGACAGCACGTGTCAGTGAGGGTGCGTTCCCTTGGTTGGGTTTGCGGCGTGCAGGAGCGACTGTGTGAGGGTGCGGTGCGACTACGGCGTGCAGGAGCGATTGTGTGAGGGTGCGGTGCGACTACGGCGTGCAGGAGCGATTGTGTGAGGGTGCGGTGCGACGGCGACAGCCGTGCGCAAGTGTACCTCCTTCTCATTTTGAAAACTTTAGGCAAGCTTGGCAAAAATGTGTGGCAAAGTTTGGCAATGCAAGGCCTAGACCCAAACAGGATAAGTACGTACGTACTAGGAGTACTAGTGTTAAAAAAGAAAGGCGTGGTTTTCCTTCACGGGATTTAATCGATACAAATCCTCGTTTCAGGTGTCAATTAATGCGTATTTTTTTCTCGAAAGACCAAAGAGCTAACCATCTCACTCCTCATCGCTTGATTAATGCAGCGCCATGCAAACGAACCTTCTCACTTCCGCATGCATGCAGGGGATATTAATGTCCTTGGTTGCTAACCCCAGCAATTTTGCCTCGATTAGTGTTAGTGGCCCTTTGCAAATTCTAATTTTGATATACTGGCCTTGTGTACAAAAAAATGGAGGTAGTAACTATATTTGAATTCCTTGCCCATTGCGGTGACGTCGACGACTTTTTTTTGTGGTTTGGCGAAGTGTGTTCGACGGAGAACACCATTGAGGGAGACCACGATAAGTCGTTCGCAAGTGCCACCTGCAAGCCGAGACAACCGCCTTATTTGCATCCAGGAAGTCCTTTACTAGTACTACTACTAGGAGTACTAGTGCGGTGAGATGGTTTCTCGAAGAAGACGATGGAGAAGCGGAGTCAGCGAAGAGTGAAATGATAGTTGCTTCGTCCGTGCTTTGTGATTTGACGCCTCACTGCTTTGTGATTTGTGATAGAAGGGACAGGGGAGTAGACTCTGTGCTCTATACTGTACTACATGCGTCCAAGCATGGCAGAAAGAGGAGAGACATTGCATTTTTCTATTCCTTCAATCAATCAATTAGGGAGCTTCGGTTCCATCTTTTTGGCTTTGGCAACACCGCCCACAATGGTTCCCACGATGTCAAAAGCTATTTCACATTTGGCTACACATTGTGGATGCCCTTAACCGTACCACTTGGTTTGGCTCCTGTGTGCTATCTATACAAATCTCAATTATATTGATCTAAAAAATTATAGAATCAAAGATTAGTAAAAAGGAGGTGATTTTGCCGCGTGGATGGCGGGGGAGGTTTCTTATTGTCGGAGGACGTTGTCCTGGCGGTTTGCTAACATGCGGTCCCACGTGTCAGTGCTTTACCAAGCTGATCCGCATCCCACATGAGGCAGAACAATGGCAGAAGCAACACGTGGGTAAGTTGAAGAAGATGAGAGAGAAGCGGATTCAGCAACGAGTGAAATGATGGTTGCTTCGTCCCTCCAACTTCTTTTTTTAGCATTATTACTTCGTGTAACGCCCCGGATGCAACTTTCCATATTCGTAACTCCAACTCTTGCCTTTTCCTAAGATGCGATATGATATTTCCTTCATGGTTGGGTTTTTGATTTTTGTTTTGCATTTTGTTCTTGTCATGCATCTCATCTCATAGCATCATGCGCATTGCCTCGGCATTGTTTCTTAAAACTTGCATCCGCTTGTAGTTGCCGCTCCTCGCTTCTCTTCGTTGTGTTCGTTGACCGTTCCAAGACCAACCACACACTTGCACACATTGGTCTTATCTCTCTCTGCATAGTGCACAGACCCCTCACGTGCGCGTCCGAAACTCCCCCGAACTCGAACCTGGTTGTCGTGACCGTTGGGTCCGGATCATCCCCAAACATCTATAAAACATCTCCGGTTTCTTATTTGGGCCACCTAACCTATTTATTCTCGACCGCTCGATTTCGATCGGACGGACCGGATTAGTCCCTACTCTAATCCACAGGCTATATATAAACTAGTCCAACCCTGAATTTTAGGGAGATGTCCCATCCATCCTTTCCCCATTGGCCGCCAAGCAGTCGCCTTCCCCCGCGCCCTCCGGCGACCTCGCCACAGGCGACCACGGCAAGGACCGGCCTCGTCCCACTCCTCTCCTCCCCTGTCACTCCCATCCTTCCCGTGCTTCCCTCTCTCTCACATCTCTCTCTCACGCATACAGGGAACTGACCACCATGACCGCTGTCGTTCATCGCCCCGCTGCCGGATCCGGCTAGCTCCAGCCCGTGCCCGTCGGATCCGCGCCCCGTCAAGTCCGCCGCCGCGCCATGGGTGCCTCTCCTGCTTCGGCCTCCAAGTCCAGCACCGGCGCCCTGCTCACCTCCTCTGCTTCATTCGAGCAGGGAGGACGACGCGCCTCTTCTCGCTGCATTGACCGCACCTTCCTCGCCTACGTGGACCGCGACCACGGCTTCAGCCCAGCGTGCCCCTGCAGGCCTCCCTCTCCACCGACCGGGCCATGGCCCATGGTGAGAACCCCAGCCCATCCAGATGCGGCCCAGTTCCTGTTTTTTTCAGCGTCTGGGAATTTGTCTAATTATTCCAGAGGACGCCAGTTTTACAGAAAAACCCTCTTGTTCATGCATTTAATATTTCACTAACCGTGCATTGGATGAAAATGTTTTAAACATGTAAAATGCTTAGTTTTTCATCTAGTTTCATAATATGCTACTCTATCCATGTTAAAAATGTTTAAAATGATGTTTGATTAAATTTGCTCAAATGCCATGTTAAAATGATTTACTTCATAACTAAATGACCGTAGCTCGGTTTTAAATAAACTTTATATGTAAATGGGGTGAAAAAATGCCTAGTTTAACATGGTCCACTTTATTTTCCTGTTTAACAACTTTAAAATATGTTTTAGGGCAGAACAGTACCAAATCTAAAATATGCACATGGGGATTTTCTGGAATCGTTGTTTGTTGTTCCGGCCTAATTTAAACTTGCCTAGATAGGTAGTTTTCTTATGCTTCACCTCTTGCCATGTTTAACAACATTTAATATTGCTTGGTAGCTTAAACGAGATTAAACTAAATATGTCAATGTGGTGTTTTGTAAATATGCAACTCGTTGCATATTGAGCTCCACTTAACTTGTAGTATTGTTTGTTGCACTTTGCCATGCCATGCCTCTTTAAACCGGACATGCATCATACTTGTTTGTGCATCATGCCATGCTTATGCTTGTGCATTTAGCATGTTGTTTGCTTCTTTCCGGTTTGCTTCTCTCGTTAGCTTCGGTTTCGTTCCAGAGTTGTGAGGATTCGTTCGACTACGCCCGTTCGTCTTCTTCATGGACTCGTTCTTCTTCCTAGCGGGATTTCAGGCAAGATGACCGTCACCTTGGATCTCATTACTATCATTGCTATGCTAGTTGCTTCGTTCTATCGCTATGCTGCGCTACCTATTGCTTGCTCTTCAAGCCTCCCAAATTGCCATGTCAGCCTCTAACCTTTTCACCCTTCCTAGCAAACCGTTGCTTGGCTATGTTACCGCTTTTGCTCAGCCCTTCTTATAGCATTGTTAGTTGCAGGTGAAGTTGAAGGTTGCTCCATGGTGGATAGGATTTTTTTAGGATATCACAATATCTCTTATTTAATTAATGCGTCTATATACTTGGTAAAGGGTGGAAGGCTCGGCCTTATGCCTGGTGTTTTGTTCCACTCTTGCCGCCCTAGTTTCTATCATACCGGTATTATGTTCCCGGATTTTGCATTCCTTACGTGGTTGGGTGATTTATGGGACCCCTTGACAGTTTGCTTTGAATAAAACTCCTCCAGCAAGGTGTTGGGGAACGTAGCAGAAATTCAAAAAAAATTCTACGTATCACCAAGATCTATCTATGGAGAGACCAGCAACGAGTAGAAAGAGGAGTGCATCTACATACCCTTGTAGATCGCTAAGCGGAAGCGTTCAAGTGAACGGGGTTGATGGAGTCGTACTCGTCGTGATTCAGATCACCGATGATCAAGTGCCGAACGGACGGCACCTCCGCGTTCAACACACGTACAGCCCGACGATGTCTCCCATGCCTTGATCCAGCAAGGGGAGAGGGAGAGGTTGAGGAAGACTCCATCCAACAGCAGCACAACGGCGTGGTGGTGGTGGAGGAGCGTGGAAATCCCGCAGGGCTTCGCCAAGCACCATGGGAGAAGAGGAGGAGGGAGAGGGGCAGGGCTGCACCAACGAGAGATCAAATCGCGTGTTATGGGCAGCCCCTAGGCCTCATATATATAGGGGAAGGGGAGGGCTGCGCCCCCTTTAGGGTTTCCCACCCCAAGGGGCGGCGGCCAGCCTCCAGATGGCATCTGGTGCGGCAGCCAAGAGGAGGGGGAGGAGTCCATCCTCCCCAAGGCACCTCGGAGGTGCCTTCCCCCTCAAGGACTCTTCCCTCTAGGGTTCCCTAGGCGCATGGGCCTCTTGGGGCTGGTGCCCTTGGACCATGTAGGCCAAGGCGCACCCCCTACAGCCCATGTGGCCCCCCGGGGCAGGTGGCCCCACCCGGTGGGCCCCCGGGACCCTTCCGGTGGTCCCGGTACAATACCGATGACCCCGAAACTTGTCCCGATGGCCGAAACAGGACTTCCTATATATAAATCTTTACCTCCGGACCATTCCGGAACTCCTCGTGACGTCCGGGATCTCATCCGGGACTCCGAACAACATTCGGTTACCACATACAAGCTTCCTTTATAACCCTAGCGTCATCGAACCTTAAGTGTGTAGACCCTACGGGTTCGGGAGACATGTAGACATGACCGAGACGTTCTCCAGTCAATAACCAACAGCGAGATCTGGATACCCATGTTGGCTCCCACATGTTCCACGATGATCTCATCGGATGAACCACGATGTCAAGGACTCAATCGATCCCGTATTCAATTCCCTTTGTCTATCGGTATTTTACTTGCCCGAGACTCGATCGTCGGTATCCAATACCTTGTTCAATCTCGTTACCGGCAAGTCACTTTACTCGTTCCGTAACACATCATCCCGTGATCAACTCCTTGGTCACATTGCGCATATGATGATGTCCTACCGAGTGGGCCCAGAGATACCTCTCCGTTTACACGGAGTGACAAATCCCAGTCTCGATCCGCATAAAACAATAGATACTTTCGGAGATACCTGTAGTGCATCTTTATAGTCACCCAGTTACGTTGTGACGTTTGATACACCCAAAGCACTCCTACGGTATCCAGGAGTTACACGATCTCATGGTCAAAGGAAGAGATACTTGACATTGGCAAAGCTTTAGCAAACGAACTACACGATCTTTGTGCTATGCTTAGGATTGGGTCTTGTCCATCACATCATTCTCCTAATGATGTGATCCCGTTATCAACGACATCCAATGTCCATAGCCAGGAAACCATGACTATCTGTTGATCACAACGAGCTAGTCAACTAGAGGCTCACTAGGGACATATTGTGGTCTATGTATTCACACGTGTATTACGATTTCCGGATAATACAGTTATAGCATGAATAAAAGACTATTATCATGAACAAAGAAATATAATAATAACTTATTTATTATTGCCTCTAGGGCATATTTCCAACAGTCTCCCACTTGCACTAGAGTCAATAATCTAGTTCACATCGCCATGTGATTAACACTCACAGGTCACATCACCATGTGACTAATACCCAAGAGTTTACTAGAGTCAGTAGTCTAGTTCACATCACTATGTGATTAACACTCAATGAGTTTTATGTTTGATCATGTTGCTTGTGAGAGAGGTTTTAGTCAACGGGCCTGAACCTTTCAGATCTGTGTGTGCTTTACAAATCTCTATGTCATCTCCTAGATGCAGCTACCACGCTCTATTTGGACCTATTCCAAATAACTATTCTACTTGGAGCTATTCTAAATTATTGCTCCATTATATGTATCCGGTCTCTCTACTCAGAGCTATCCGGATAGGTGTCAAGCTTGCATCGACATAACCCTTTACGACGAACTCTTTTACCACCTCCATAATTGAGAAAAATTCCTTAGTCCACTAGTTACTAAGGATAACTTTGACCGCTGTCCTGTGAGCCATTCTTGGATCACTCTTGTACCCCTTGACTGACTCATGGCAAGGCACACTTTCGGTGCGGTACACAGCATAGCATACTGTAGAGCCTACGTTTTAAGCATAGGGGACGACCTTCGTCCTTTCTCTCTATTCTGCCGTGGTCGAGCTTTAAGTCTTAACTTCGTACCTTACAACTCAGTCAAGAACTCCTTCTTTGACTGGTCCATCTTGAACACCTTCAAGATCATGTCAAGGTATGTGCTCATTTGAAAGTATTATTAAGCATTTTGATCTATCCTTATAGATCTTGATGCTCAATGTTCAAGTAGCTTAATCCAGGTTTTCTATTGAAAAACACTTTCCAAATAACCCTATATGCTTTCTAGAAATTCTACGTCATTTCTGATCCATAACAATATGTCAACAACATATACTTATCAGAAATTCTATAGTGCTCCCACTCACTTCTTTGGAAATACAAGTTTCTCATAAACTTTGTACAAACCCAAAATCTTTGATCATCATCAAAGCATACATTCCAACTTCAAGATGCTCACTCCAGTCCTTAGAAGGATCGCTGGTGCTAGCATACCTTTTAGCATCCTTAGGATCGACAAAACTTTTCTGATTGTATTGCATACAACCTTTCCTTACGAAAACTAGTAAGGAAACTTGTCTTGACATCCATCTGCCAGATTTCATAAATGCAGCTAATGCTAACATGATTCCGACGGACTTTAAGCATCGCTACGAGTGAGAAAATCTCATCGTAGTCAACTCCTTGAACTTGTCGGAAAACACTTCGCCACAAGTCGAGCTTCATAGATGGTGACATTACCATCCACGTCCGTCTTCTTCTTAAAAAAATCCATTTATCTCAATGGATTGCCGATCATCGGGCAAGTCCATCAAAGTCCATGCTTTGTTCTGATATATGGATACTATCTCGGATTTCATGGCTTCTAACCATTTGTCGGAATTCGGGCCCACCATTGCTTCTCCATAGCTCGTAGGTTCATTGTTGTCTAGCAACATGACCATCAAGACAGGATCACCTTACCACTCCGAAGTAGTACGTGTCCTTGTCGTCCTACGAGGTTTGGTAGTGACTTGATCCGAAGTTTCATGATCAATATCATAAGCTTCCACTTCAATTGGTGTAGGTGCCACAGGAACAACTTCCTGTGCCCTGCCACACACTAGTTGAAGAGACGGTTCAATAACCTCATCAAGTCTCCACCATCCTCCCACTCAACTCTTTCGAGAGAAACCTTTCCTCGAGAAAGGACCCGATTCTAGAAACAATTCATATTGCTTTCGGATCTGAATTAGGAGGTATACCCAACTGTTTTGGGTGTCCTATGAAGATGTATTTTATCCGCTTTGGGTTCGAGCTTAATCCTGAAACTTTTTCACATAAGCGTTGCAGCCCCAAACCTTTAAGAAACGACAACTTAGGTTTCTCTAAACCATAATTCATACGGTGTCATCTCATCGGAATTACGTGGTGCCCTATTTAAAGTGAATGTGGTTGTCTCTAATGCCTAACCCATGAACAACAGTGGTAATTCGATAAGAGACATCATGGTACGCACCATATCCAATAGGGTGCAACTATGATGTTCGGACACACCATCACATTATGGTGTTCCAGGCGGTATTAATTGCGAAACAATTTCCACAATGTCTTAATTTTGTGCCAAAACTCGTAACTCAGATATTCATCTCTATGATCATATCATAGACATTTTATCCTCTTGTCACAATGATCTGCTACTTCACTCTGAAATTACTTGAACCATTCAATAATTCAGACTTGTGTTTCATCAAGTAAATATTCTCAACATCTACCCGAATCATCTGTGAAGTAAGAACATAACGATATTCACTGCATGCCTCAGCATTTATTGGACTGCACACATCAAAATGTGTTACTTCCAACAAGTTGCTATCTTGTTCCATCTTATTGAAACCGAGGCTTTTCAGTCATCTTGCCTATGTGGTATGATTTGCATATCTCAAGTGATTCAAAATCAAGTGAGTTCGAACGATCCATCTGCATGGAGTTTCTTCATGCGTATACACCAATAGACATGGTTCGCAAACTTTTCTAAAATGAGTGAGTCCAAAGATCCATCAACATGGAGCTTCTTCATGCGTTTTATACCATTATGACTTACATGGCAGTGCCACAAGTAAGTGGTACTATCATTACTATCTTATATCTTTTGGCATGAAAATGTGTATCCCTACGATCAAAATTCAATAAACCATTCCTTTAGGTGCAAGAGCACTTATTCAGGTTTAATACTAATCTTGATGGTAGAGGGAGCGTGCAATGTTTGATCACATCAAACTTGGAAACACTTCCAACATATATCGTCAGCTCACCTTTAGCTAGTCTTCGTTTATACCGTAGCTCTTATTTCGAGTTACTAACACTTAGCAACCGAACCGGTATCTAATACCCTGGTGCTACTAGGAGTACTAGTAAAGTACACATTAACACAATGTATATCCAATATACTTCTATCGACCTTGCCAGCCTTCTCATCTACCAAGTATCTAGGGTAATTCTGCTCCAGTGGCTGTTCCCCTTATTACAGAAGCACTCAGTCTCGGGTTTGGGTTCAACCTTGGGTTTCTTCACTAGAGCAGCAGCTGAATTGCCGTTTCATGAAGTATCCCTTCTTGCCCTTGCCCTTCTTGAAACTAGTGGTCTCACTGACCATCAACGATTGATGCTCCTTCTTGATTTCTACTTTCGCGGTGTAAAACATCGCGAATATCTCAAGGATCATCATATATGTCCCTGATATATTATAGTTCATCACGAAGCTCTAGCAGCTTGGTGGTAATGACTTCGGAGAAACTATCACTATTTCATCTGGAAGATCAACTCCCACTTGATTCAAGTGATTGTTGTACTCAGACAATCTGAGCACAAGCTCAACGATTGAGCTTTTCTCCCTTAGTTTGCAGGCTAAGAAAATCGTCGGAGGTTTTATACCTCTTGACATGGGCACGAGCCTGAAATCCCAATTTCAGCCCTCAAAACATCTCATATGTTCCGCGACGTTTCGAAAACGTCTTTGGTGCCTCTACTTAAACCATTTAACTGAACTATCACGTAGTTATCAAAACATGTATGTTCGATGTTCGAAACATCCACAAACGACGTTTGGGGTTTAGCACACTAAGCGGTGCATTAAGGACATAAGCTATCTACTATCTGCATAATTGCTACTTTCAACTTTCAACTATATTTTCTCTAGGAACATAACTAAAATAGTAGAACTAAAGCGCGAGCTACGACATAATTTGCAAAAGGTCTTTTTGACTATGTTCAAGATAATTAAGTTCATCTTATGAACTCCCACTCAGATAGACATCCCTCTAGTCATCTAAGTGATTACATGATCCGAGTCAACTAGGCCGTGTCCGATCATCACGTGAGACGGACTAGTCATCATCGGTGAACATCTTCATGTTGATCGTATCTACTATACGACTCATGCTCGACCTTTCGGTCTCCGTGTTCCGAGGCCATGTCTGCACATGCTAGGCTCGTCAAGTTAACCCTAAGTGTTTTCGCTGTGTAAAACTGTCTTACACCCGTTGTATGTGAACGTAAGAATCCATCACACCCGATCATCACGTGGTGCTTAGAAGCGACGAACTGTAGCAACGGTGCACAGTTAGGGGAGAACACTTCTTGAAATTTTGTAAGGGATCATCTTATTTACTACTGTCGTCCTAAGTAAACAAGACGCATAAACATGATAAACATCACATGCAATCAAATAGTGACATGATATGGCCAATATCATTTTGCTCCTTTTGATCTTCATCTTCGGGGCTCCATGATCATCATCGTCACCGGCACGACACCATGATCTCCATCATCGTGTCTTCATGAAGTTGTCACGCCAACGACTACTTCTACTTCTATGACTAACGCGTTTAGCAATAAAGTAAAGTAGTTTACATGGCGTTCTTCAATGACACGCAGGTCATACAATAAATTAAGACAACTCCTATGGCTCCTGCCGGTTGTCATACTCATCGACATGCAAGTCATGAATCCTATTACAAGAACATGATCAATCTCATACATCACATATATCATTCATCACATCCTTTTGGCCATATCACATCACATAGCATACCCTGCAAAAACAAGTTAGACGTCCTCTAATTGTTGTTGCATGTTTTACGTGGCTGCTATGGGTTTCTAGCAAGAACGTTTCTTACCTACGCAAGACCACAACGTGATATGCCAATTGCTATTTACCCTTCATAAGGACCCTTTTCATCGAATCCATTCCGACTAAAGTGGGAGAGACTGGCACCCGCTAGCCACCTTATGCACCAAGTGCATGTCAATCGGTGGAACCTGTCTCACGTAAGAGTACGTGTAAGGTCGGTCCGGGCCGCTTCATCCCACAATACCGTCGAAACAAGATTGGACTAGTAACGGTAAGCATATTGAACAACATCAACGCCCACAACTACTTTGTGTTCTACTCGTGCAAAGAATCTACGCAATAGACCTAGCTCATGATGCCACTGTTGGGGAACGTAGCAGAAATTCAAAAAAACTTCTACGTATCACCAAGATCTATCTATGGAGAGACCAGCAACGAGTAGAAAGAGGAGTGCATCTACATACCCTTGTAGATCGCTAAGCGGAAGCGTTCAAGTGAACGGGGTTGATGGAGTCGTACTCGTCGTGATTCAGATCATCGATGATCAAGTGCCGAACGGACGGCACCTCCGCGTTCAACACACGTACAGCCCAACGATGTCTCCCACGCCTTGATCCAGCAAGGGGAGAGGGAGAGGTTGAGGAAGACTCCATCCAACAGCAGCACAACAGCGTGGTGGTGGTGGAGGAGCGTGGCAATCCCGCAGGGCTTCGCCAAGCACCATGGGAGAAGAGGAGGAGGGAGAGGGGCAGGGCTGCACCAACGAGAGATCAAATCGCGTGTTATGGGCAGCCCCTAGGCCTCATATATATAGGGGAAGGGGAGGGCTGCGCCCCCTTTAGGGTTTCCCACCCCAAGGGGAGGCGGCCAGCCTCCAGATGGCATCTGGTGTGGCGGCCAAGAGGAGGGGGAGGAGTCCATCCTCCCCAAGGCACCTCGGAGGTGCCTTCCCCCTCAAGGACTCTTCCCTCTAGGGTTCCCTAGGCGCATGGGCCTCTTGGGGCTGGTGCCCTTGGACCATGTAGGCCAAGGCGCACCCCCTACAGCCCATGTGGCCCCCCGGGGCAGGTGGCCCCACCCGGTGGGCCCCCGGGACCCTTCCGGTGGTCCCGGTACAATACCGATGACCCCGAAACTTGTCCCGATGGCCGAAACAGGACTTCCTATATATAAATCTTTACCTCCGGACCATTCCGGAACTCCTTGTGACGTCCGGGATCTCATCCGGGACTCCGAACAACATTCGGTTACCACATACAAGCTTCCTTTATAACCCTAGCGTCATCGAACCTTAAGTGTGTAGACCCTACGGGTTCGGGAGACATGTAGACATGACCGAGACGTTCTCCAGTCAATAACCAACAGCGGGATCTGGATACCCATGTTGGCTCCCACATGTTCCACGATGATCTCATCGGATGAACCACGATGTCAAGGACTCAATCGATCCCATATTCAATTCCCTTTGTCTATCGGTATTTTACTTGCCCGAGACTCGATCGTCGGTATCCAATACCTTGTTCAATCTCGTTACCGGCAAGTCACTTTACTCGTTCCGTAACACATCATCCCGTGATCAACTCCTTGGTCACATTGCGCATATGATGATGTCCTACCGAGTGGGCCCAGAGATACCTCTCCGTTTACACGGAGTGACAAATCCCAGTCTCGATCCGCATAAAACAATAGATACTTTCGGAGATACCTGTAGTGCATCTTTATAGTCACCAGTTACGTTGTGACGTTTGATACACCCAAAGCACTCCTACGGTATCCAGGAGTTACACGATCTCATGGTCAAAGGAAGAGATACTTGACATTGGCAAAGCTTTAGCAAACGAACTACACGATCTTTGTGCTATGCTTAGGATTGGGTCTTGTCCATCACATCATTCTCCTAATGATGTGATCCCGTTATCAACGACATCCAATGTCCATAGCCAGGAAACCATGACTATCTGTTGATCACAACGAGCTAGTCAACTAGAGGCTCACTAGGGACATATTGTGGTCTATGTATTCACACGTGTATTACGATTTCCGGATAATACAGTTATAGCATGAATAAAAGACTATTATCATGAACAAAGAAATATAATAATAACTTATTTATTATTGCCTCTAGGGCATATTTCCAACACAAGGCCCAACCTTGGTTTTACCATTTGCCTCACCACCACCTATACCCTTCCCTTGGGTCGGCCAACCCGAGGGTCATCTTTATTTTAGCCCCCCCGGGCCAGTGCTTGTCTAAGTACTGGTCCGAACCGAGAACACTGCAGGGCCCCCTCGGGGAAACTCGAGGTCTGGTTTTACTCGTTGGATGTCTCATCCGGTGTTGCCCTGAGAACGAGATATGTGCAGCTCCTATCGGGATTGTCGGCGCATCGGGCGGCTTTGCTGGTCTTGTTTTACCATTGTCGAAATGTCTTGTAAACCGGGATTCCGAGACTGATCGGGTCTTCCTGGGAGAAGGAATATCCTTCGTTGATCCCGAGAGCTTATCATGGGCTAAGTTGGGACACCCCTACAGGGTATAAACTTTCGAGAGCCGTGCCCGCGGTTATGTGGCAGATGGTAATTTGTTAATGTCCGGTTGTAGATAACTTGACACCAGATCCAAATTAAAATGCATCAACCGCGTGTGTAGCCGTGATTGTCTCTTTTCGGCGGAGTCCGAGAAGTGAACATGGTTTTGGGTTATGTTTGACGTAAGTAGGAGTTCAGGATCACCTCTTGATCATCACTAGTTGACGACCATTCCTTTGCTTCTCTTCTCGCTCTTATTTGCGTATGTTAGCCACCATATATGCTTAGTCGCTGCTGCAACCTCACCACTTTACCCCTTCCTTTCCCATTAAGCTTTGCTAGTCTTGATACCCATGGTTATGGGATTGCTGAGTCCTCGTGGCTCACACATTACTACAACAACAGTTGCAGGTATAGGTTATGCGATGATCATGACGCGAGAGCGATGTTTGCTTGTTTTGGAGTTCTTCTTCTGCTTCTTCTTCGATCAGGGGATAGGTTCCAGGTCGGCTGCTTGGGCTAGCAGGGTGGATGTCGTTTGAGTTTCTGTTTGTGTTTCATCCGTAGCCGGATGGTGCTCTTATGTAAGATGATGTTGTATTCGTGTGTCATTGTATGCCTTTTGTATGTAACCCCATCTATTATGTAATGTTGATGTAATGATATCCACCTTGCAAAAGCGTTTCAATATGCGGGTCTATCCTTGGTGGGACTTTCGAGTTCCTTTTGGATAGGGTCGCATATTGGGCGTGACAAGTTGGTATCAGAGCCTCGACTGACCATAGGAGCCCCCTTGATTGTTGGCCGTTGTTGAGTCTAGAAGAAAACTATTTTGAGTCTTAGGAATATATATACCGGAGAGTAGGATTCTTTTTAATCCTCAGCCCCTTCGTCGCTCTAGTGAGGATTCCTGATGTAGATGTTTTGTCTTTCCTCTCCTCAAATTCCACTAAAAAAAATTTAGGATCACGCGGGTATCTTGGGATCGTTCCGATAGTCTTGTGATGAGAACATTGTTCTTGGTGCCTCCTGACATTTAGGGGTTGTGGCAGTGTCCCGGGGAGTTGAGCTCCAAGGTGTTGTCGTCATAATTTTATCATTGCAGTTCTGGAATACCTGAGTTTTGCCGACATCGAAAATCTCTTTTATGCAGTTGTTGGTGAGATAACCTCGACGCCACCCAGTACTGGGGAGTTCGGGAGTATTGCCATAGCTCGTATAACGGATGCTTTTCGAAGGTTGAGGTACATGATTTCCGAAGGTTTCTTGGTTGTGTGTTGATGGATGGATACAACTGGATGTAGGGATTGTTAGTTTGGGTGAGATATATTGCTTCCCCTGTATCCCCAACACCAGATTGCATAACCAGAAAGTTTTGGGAATTTATAGGTGGGAATTCAAGTAGCTCCTAGAATATCTTTCCGACAGATGCATGATATGGGATTGGGTAAATCTCTATCATATGTATTTGTTCTGGCTTATTCTGCAAGCCAAATCCTTTGTTTTGTTTTATTTGTGGTATTCAAGTTGCTTCGATGTCAAGTGTTGATTCCATACCTTATTCTAAGCGGTGTTCTCATGTGTCTATGGGAGTACTAATCCTTTGTGATCATCGAGGTCGTCATGTTAATTCTTTTCCAACCGGCGTGCTTCTCTTCAAGTGGATCTGATCATTTCAATATTTGCGAGATCAATTCTAAGTTTTCTCAATGGTGTTTGTTTCATCCGTCCCCAAGTTGCCTTTGTTTTCCCGCCCTCCCACCCTTTTTCTTCAAGGACTCATATTTCTTAATCATGTATCCTTTTATTCATGTGAAGTCACTTCACTCTTTTCAATCAATGTTCTGATCTGGTGATCCCTCGTGAAGATGCTCACGAGCTTCAAGTTCATCATCCTCCGTTCTTTTTTTTGCTTCTCCGGTGGATCCAATTCAAGCTTTCAGTGTTGATCATATTCCTTTCCTCGTGTCAAATGCTTTCTCATGCTGGTGCACCTCTTAATCATTCACTTCTTCCTATTCATTTGTTCTGGAGTGCTAAAGATATCTCACAAGACTTGAGTTTCTATTCTTAATCCTTTCTAGCTATTTCGAGGGTTTTTTCTCTCATTCAAGCTATTTAATTCTACCGGTGCAATCTTTATTTCAAGCAATCCTTCAACGATATTTCTTTCGAGTGGGCCCTAACCCACAGGTCTTTTCCCCAGGATCTTACCTGACTCTTCTAATTATCCCGAAGTTATTCTCAAATTCTTTTCAAGTGTGACGTAAGAATGGATCCCATCAGTCACATGCCTTCTCCAAGAGTGCTTTCAAATTATTTTTCATTGTTGGCTCAACCTCTTTGTTTTTTTCATTCTCCCGGAGTATCTCAACAATTCATGGTGGTTCTCATCTTCATTCTCAACATTTGAAGAACGAAGAAGGATTTCTCTTGAATCTTGCTCCATTCTCTTCAAGATTCATGGTTCTAGCTTCATTCCATCCTCATAATTGTTTTTTATTGTGACAATTCTTTTCTTACCATCCAGAGCATTTCATGAGTTGTTTCCATTTCTCTCCTCCGAAGGCCATCATGTCATAATTCTTCATTCTCAGCGTGTAGCTATCGTTCTCCAAATCTTACCGGTGCATCGTTCAAATAACCTCTAATCAGTTCATGGCATCTTTGTTCTCATGTATCTAAATCCCCTCAAGTATCTTCATTCGTTTTTCAATTCTTCCCGATGAATTGTGCCTTTGCTACTTTCATTTTCAATTCTTACGGTGGTTCGTTCAAGATTTCTCTTCCTTCTTTATCATATCAATTCATTCGTTCTTTCGTTGTTTCAATCCCACCGGTGGTTCCATCAATACCTGCTCAAGTTTACTATCCGTCTTAATCCTTTCTATGAGAATAAGTAATATGCAAAATCCATTGCTTGCCATCAATTTAATTTGATGAAGGATAAGCATACAATAAATCTTATTCTTATTTCCTCGAGGTGATTCAATTCTTTTCTTCCGGAGATTATTCATGATGAATAAATTCTTGATTACAAGTGATTTATCTTTCTTTCCGGAGTTGGTCATCATATCACATTCTCGGTTCGAGAGGCTTCATCTTTCTTTTTGGAGTTCCAAGCTCTCTCAATTATCTTGTCGCGAAGCTCCATCTAAATCATTGCAAGGCTTCACCTTGTGTTTTCAACTTCTCTTTCTTTTTATCATCCTTTTATTACCGGAGTTCTTCATGGAGGCTCAACATGGTGGTTCGTCAAGGATTCTTTCATTCTTCCATTGTTCCTCAAGTTTTCTCTCAAAGTTATGATCCGCCAAGCTATACACAAAATTAAACATGGTGCTCAACACATGTTTTGTTTTGAGGAGATCAAGTATTCTTCTTCTTGCATTTCGAAGTGCAATTCTTTCTACCTTATCTTTTGAGGTGGTGTTATATCATTCTTGACAATTTCCATTTAGGTTTCGTGATTCAAAAGTTTTCAAGAGTGACATATTTAAATCCATCATTTTCTCTTTGTTCAAGAGATCTTTTCAACCATCAACCTCGTTGTTGGAGTTATCTTGTGTCATATTTCACCTAAAGCCTTCCCTAAGGAATGTTGCTATTATGGTGTTTATCAATGATCCAAGTTATCTCTCTATCATCTTGGTGGAAGAAATTTTTCATCTCGTCGGTGTTATCAATTATATTATTTGTTTCCGTAGTGGCATAATTTCACCTCATAGTCTCGAGATGTTTTCCATAAGCCCACAACAAGCTTGTGCTTCTCGTTGTTGATTTTCCAACAACTCCGTTCGATTCTTCTTTGCAAGGATGCTTTCCAAGTTCACTTGTGGCAAAAGTTGTCATTTTCTCCTCCGTCCCTTTATCCCAACGGTCTAACTTCTATTCTTTCGTTACGGAGGCATTGTGATGTTGTGCTCTTCACCCATCACCTCGTTTTGTGAGGATCGTGTTCTTTTCTTGCTTATCCATTTAACCGGATTGTTGTATCATCTCTTCAATATCTTTTCATCTCATCAAGTTTTCTTCTCTTTTCTACTGGAGTGCTGTCCAAATTTTGTCATTCTTGTTCCTTGGCTATCTCATTATACCGAGGTGGTCATATTCTTTTCATTCGTGAAGCTCTTATTTCCATGTCATTCAACCTTCAAGTTCTCGTAATACTCCTTGTTCCTCTTTTCTACCGGATTGTTTGCAATCTCGTTCATCTCTGTTGTACTCTTTCTTTTAAATTGCTCAACCTCTCAAGGTTTGTGGTTTCACTCATTCGTCAAAGAAGCAACTTAATTTTACCTCCTCTCTTCCACTTCCGTTTCTCTCCGGTGCCATCCTAGATCTCGGGTCGAGATCCTCTCGTAGTGGTGGAGTGTTGTAACGCCCCGGATGCAACTTTCCATATTCGCAACTCCAACTCTTGCCTTTTCCAAAGATGCGATATGATATTTCCTTCATGGTTGGGTTTTTGTTTTTTGTTTTGCATTTTGTTCTTGTCATGCATCTCATCTCATAGCATCATGCGCATTGCATCGGCATTGTTTCTTAAAACTTGCATCTGCTCGTAGTTGTCGCTCCTCGCTTCTCTCCGTTGTGTTCGTTGACCGTTCCAAGACCAACCACACACTTGCACACATTGGTCTTATCTCTCTCTGCATAGTGCACAGACCCCTCACGTGCGCGTCCGAAACTCCCCCGAACTCGAACCTGGTTGTCATGACCGTTGGGTGCGGATCATCCCCAAACATCTATAAAACATCTCCGGTTTCTTATTTGGACCACCTAACCTATTTATTCTCGACCGCTCGATTTCGATCGGACGGACCGGATTAGTCCCTACTCTAATCTGCAGGCTATATATAAACTAGTCCAACCCTAAATTTTAGGGAGATGTCCCATCCATCCTT
The DNA here is from genome assembly GCF_002162155.2 of Triticum dicoccoides. Classification (NCBI taxonomy): domain Eukaryota; kingdom Viridiplantae; phylum Streptophyta; class Magnoliopsida; order Poales; family Poaceae; genus Triticum; species Triticum dicoccoides. The sequence continues at coordinate 388,402,730 of NC_041381.1, forward strand.
TCCCCATTGGCCGCCAAGCAGTCGCCTTCCCCCGCGCCCTCCGGTGACCTCGCCGCAGGCGACCACGGCAAGGACCGGCCTCGTCCTGCTCCTCTCCTCCCCTGTCACTCCCGTCCTTCCCGTGCTTCCCTCTCTCTCACATCTCTCTCTCTCTCTCACGCATACAGGGAACTGACCACCATGACCGCTGTCGTTCATCGCCCCGCTGCCGATCCGGCTAGCTCCAGCCCGTGCCCGCCGGATCCGCGCCCCGTCAAGTCCGCCGCCGCGCCATGGGTGCCTCTCCTGCTTTGGCCTCCAAGTGCAGCGCCGGCGCCCTGCTCACCTCCTCTGCTTCGTTCGAGCAGGGAGGACGACGCGCCTCTGCTCGCTGCGTTGACCGCACCTTCCTCGCCTACGTGGACCGCGACCACGACTTCAGCCCAGCGTGCCCCTGCAGGCCTCCCTCTCCACCGACCGGGCCATGGCCCATGGTGAGAACCCCAGCCCATCCAGATGCGGCCCAGTTCCTGTTTTTTTTCAGCGTCTGCGAATTTGTCTAATTATTCCAAAGGATGCCAGTTTTACAGAAAAACCCTCTTGTTCATGCATTTAATATTTCACTAACCGTGCATTGGATTAAAATGTTTTAAACATGTAAAATGCTTAGTTTTTCATCTAGTTTCATAATATGCTACTCTCATCCATGTTAAAATGTTTAAAATGATGTTTGATTAAATTTGCTCAAATGCCATGTTAAAATGATTTATTTCATAACTAAATGACCGTAGCTCGGTTTTAAATAAACTTTATATGTAAATGGGGTGAAAAAATGCCTAGTTTAACATGGTCCACTTTATTTTCCTGTTTAACAACTTTAAAATATGTTTTAGGGCAGAACAGTACCAAATCTAAAATATGCACATGGGGATTTTCCGGAATTGTTGTTTGTTGTTCCGGCCTCATTTAAACTTGCCTAGATAGGTAGTTTTCTTATGCTTCACCTCTTGCCATGTTTAACAACATTTAATATTGCTTGGTAGCTTAAACGAGATTAAACTAAATATGTCAATGTGGTGTTTTGTCAATATGCAACTCGTTGCATATTGAGCTCCACTTAACTTGTAGTATTGTTTGTTGCACTTTGCCATGCCATGCCTCTTTAAACCGGACATGCATCATACTTGTTTGTGCATCATGCCATGCTTATGCTTGTGCATTTAGCATGTTGTTTGCTTCTTTCCGGTTTGCTTCTCTCATTAGCTTCGGTTTCGTTCCGGAGTTGTGAGGATTCTTTCGACTACGCCCGTTCGTCTTCTTCATGGACTCGTTCTTCTTCCTAGCGGGATTTCAGGCAAGATGACCGTCACCTTGGATCTCATTACTATCATTGCTATGCTAGTTGCTTCGTTCTATCGCTATGCTGCGCTACCTATCGCTTGCTCTTCAAGCCTCCCAAATTGCCATGTCAGCCTCTAACCTTTTCACCCTTCCTAGCAAACCGTTGCTTGGCTATGTTACCGCTTTTGCTCAGCCCTTCTTATAGCGTTGTTAGTTGCAGGTGAAGTTGAAGGTTGCTCCATGGTGGACAGGATTTTGTTGGGATATCACAATATCTCTTATTTAATTAATGCATCTATATACTTGGTAAAGGGTGGAAGGCTCGGCCTTATGCCTGGTGTTTTGTTCCACTCTTGCCGCCCTAGTTTCCGTCATACCGGTATTATGTTCCCGGATTTTGCGTTCCTTACGCGGTTGGGTGATTTATAGGATCCCTTGACAGTTCGCTTTGAATAAAACTCCTCCAGGAAGGCCCAACCTTGGTTTTACCATTTGCCTCACCACCACCTATACCCTTCCCTTGGGTCGGCTAACCCGAGGGTCATCTTTATTTTAGCCCCCCCGGGCCAGTGCTTGTCTAAGTGCTGGTCCAAACCGAGTAGACTGCGGGGCCCCCTCGGTGAAACTCGAGGTTTGGTTTTACTCGTAGGATGTCTCATCCGGTGTTGCCCTGAGAACGAGATATGTGCAGCTCCTATCGGGATTGTTGGCGCATCGGGCAGCTTTGCTGGTCTTGTTTTACCATTGTCGAAATGTCTTGTAAACCGAGATTCTGAGACTGATCGGGTCTTCCTGGGAGAAGGAATATAATTCGTTGATCGCGAGAGCTTATCATGGGCTAAGTTGGGACACCCTTGCAGGGTATAAACTTTCGAGAGTCGTGCCCGCGGTTATGTGGCAGATGGGAATTTGTTAATGTCCGGTTGTAGATAACTTGACACCAGATCCAAATTAAAACGCATCAACCGCGTGTGTAGCCGTGATGGTCTCTTTTCGGCGGAGTCCGAGAAGTGAACACGGTTTTGGGTTATGTTTGACGTAAGTAGGAGTTCAGGATCACCTCTTGATCATCACTAGTTGACGACCGTTCCTTTGCTTCTCTTCTCGCTCTTATTTGCGTATGTTAGCCACCATATATGCTTAGTCGCTGCTGCAACCTCACCACTTTACCCCTTCCTTTCCCATTAAGCTTTGCTAGTCTTGATACCCATGGTTATGGGATTGCTGAGTCCTCGTGGCTCACATATTACTACAACAACAGTTGCAGGTACAGGTTATGCGATGATCATGACGCGAGAGCGGTGTTTGCTTGTTTTGGAGTTCTTCTTCTGCTTCTTCTTCGATCAGGGGATAGGTTCCAGGTTGGCAGCCTGGGCTAGCATGGTGGATGTCGTTTGAGTTTCTGTTTGTGTTTCATCTGTAGCCGGATGGTGCTCTTATGTAAGATGATGTTGTATTCGTGTGTCATTGTATGCCTTTTGTATGTAACCCCATCTATTATGTAATGTTGATGTAATGATATCCACCTTGCAAAAGCGTTTCAATATGTGGGTCTATCCTTGGTGGGACTTTCGAGTTCCTTTTGGATAGGGTCGCATATTGGGTGTGACACTTCGTCCCTCCAACTTGACTGCGAGAAAGGTGCAGCTTTGTGATTTGACGCCTCATTGCTCATTACTACGCCGGCGCCATGACTGGGGTGCTTCACCCCAGCTGCTCTACACTGTATTCCGGTATGGCACGTGGACCCGGTAGCTTGATGTCCCACATGTCGGCGAAAGGGACTAGAAGATTTATGAAAGCGAGCGCTCCACTCTTACGATGGAGGAGTAGACGACACGACGGCCCAGTGAACTGTCACTTGTACTGTATAGTACTATAGTTTTGTTGTTTCGCACGATCCATCGATACAAACCCGATTAAACAGGAAAGGGCGGGATTTTTCCCGCACGGTAGATGATACTGGCCATACATTTCAAAGGCAATTTTAATGTATGCAAACTGAATAATTATAAGTAACAATATGATATCTAGTAAAACTAAAAACACATATGATTTATTGTGTTAGAGTGTAGTAGTAGTGTTGTATTGCATAGTTGTTAGATGTAACATGTGAGAACGTGTAGAGATGTAGTTTTGGAGGGCCTACGGAGAGAAAAGCATAATACGGTCACCGAACTTCAGAATAAGCTGATTACGGTCACTATATATGTTTTGCGGTGATTATCTGGTCACTTGCTCACAGTTCAGCATCGGATTGTACTCTGTTGACCAGCCAAATAGTCTGCGTGGCGCCATGTTGACTAGTTAAATTGACCATGTTCCTTGTGGGTCCCACCTGTCAGTTCGCATAGGGAAAAGGTCAGATAAACACAAATTTACGCAGGCGCGACAAGGCTCCAACCCGTGCGCGGGAATCACCTGGTTGTGTATGTGTCTGTCAGGGCCTGATGTGTGCGCATGCACGTGTAGGTTGAGCACTTGAGCGTGAGAGTATGTGTTAGTCATGTGGTGTACTGGTGTGTGCATGCATGCGTGCGTGTGTGCGTGTGAGTGTTGCGTGCGTGCGTGGCTCCATGTGTACGTGTGAGTGTTGCTTGCGTTCGTGGGTGCATGTGTTTGTGTGAGTGTTGCGTGGATGGAGTTCGTGTGGATGCGTGCGTGTGTGTATAATCACCACACCAGCTCATGTGTGTTAAAACAGACGGCTCAGCATACCAATACAAGGCCACCTTGTCCGCTGTGCCTGCGGTCATGACTTCGAACCACCGTCAAAATATTTTTTTGTCATTTGTTTTCATTCTTACTAGCAAGATGCCCGTGCGTTGCACGTAACATCAAGATGCATTTGTATGACTTGTTTATCTTGTGATAGAAAAGGATGAACGAGGGAAGGCCTTATTTGCAAATGTGGAGAGATGTGTGGGTACCTTTTTGCAAAATTGCCATAGTTTCTTTCCTATCCGACAGATATAAATTGGACGGCCTATATTGCAGGATGGCAGGCACACCATCATCACCAACTCTGTTTTTTATAAGAGTGTATTTTATGTATTTTATAATAGTGTAGATGTAGAGTAGATACAAGTCGACAGGTGGGCACGATGTTAGTGAGATAATGTGATGCCACACTAGAGGTGCCATGTGGAGCGTTTAACTGGTCAACTAGTCATGTCATGAGCAAATACAAAGTTGTACGGTGAGCCCGTGACTGTATAATAACCACTAAACGTAAACGGTGACCGTAATGAGTGGATTATGAAGTCCAATGTATGTATCGTGCTTTTGCTTCAAATACAATGATCGTCATTGCATATATCGCGAGAGAAAGATGAAACACGCGTGAATTTTTTGGGGGCTTACTTTTAGAGGACCTGGAGATAGTTTTGTGTGCATACGTGAAAGGGGCGTACATGGGGGTATGCGATGGAGAGAGAGATGCTCTTCGTTTCTCTTTATTATGACTAACTTTGTATATAGTATAAAAATATACAAATTCACAGTGCGGAATAAATATCATTGTGGGCACCATGCAATGCAAATTAGCATTCATACTCCTCCATATAACTTTGTAATGTTGTATATATGTAGAAACTCTAAAACAATTTTTCGGCCACACTTTATTCAAAAGGAATGTTTGTATGCGAAATAAACGTGAAGAGAGGGCTTTTTAGATCAATGGGGTACGTGATGTAACATGTGTGAATGTGTAGTTGATGCATTTGGCGGGGCCTAGAGAGGTATGTGTGTGTATTACGTATTCAAGAGAGGCATGGATAGAGGGGCCGACGGGGGGCGTGGGAGAGATAGCACAAGAAATGAGAGTGGTCTAGAGAGAGAGACGAATATGACGTCATGACAAGAGATTCCATTCCCTTGAGTGTGTATATGCAAGGGGGGAGGGAATAGAGGCACCAGGAGAAATTTTCTGTGTGTGGTGTTTGTGTTGGTATGTGTGGGTGTGAGAAGATAATGAGACGTGGGCGCAGAGGATGTGTCACCGCGTGAGGTCCGGTGGGTCGAGGTCAGGCCCTTCGTTCGGTTCCGTCTTGCGCCACATTGGTCGGCCCATGACACATTTAGGAAGACCCATGGATGACTAGTCGTACAAGACAAAGATAGCAGAATTGTGAAGGACTCTGTGTCCACTGACAAAGCTGGCTAGGATTTGTAACCCTAGGTTCTCGGACTAAGGTAACCCCTTTATCTCTGATATTACTATTCATCCAACCTAACTTTAAGGGGCATCCTACAGAATGCTCTGTTAGAATCATACTCGTCGATTAGGAAGAGAGGTGTGAGATAATGTGTGAGAGACAGGCGTAAAGATAATGTGCGTACATGAGACACGTAGGCAGGTCCATGTATATAGAAAGGGTCGATGAGGATTGTGCGTGTGTATGTTTGCGAGAGGAAGAGTGCTTGTGATAAAGGTTAGTGAAAACAGTTGTAAATGGTTACGAGAGGGAGGGAGGGTTATATCTAGAGCATGTGTGTGAGAAAGACACCTCGGGAGAGAGTGTGTGATCATGTGTGAGAGACCACTGATGGAGAGTGAAACTACACGTAAAAGACTGCTCTACACATTGATTAAAGATATAAATTGTATCCAAATATTAGGATGGGATCATGATATTTGCAATTCGCGTAAGGAGCGGTCATTGCTCCATCAGACATCTAGATTCTATCGAATTTGAGCATGTCTATGTTATTATTCGACACAATTGATCCACATAGTTAGTATTTTGAACTCCAGACAATGCATCGCTTTAGCAATCGAATATAAACGTGAGTATAGTTCATGTTGTGTGTGTAAAGCACATTATACATACAAAGGTTACACAATGGACATTTATAAATAGCTACCTATGAACTAGCATACATTTGAATTCAACCTAAGGTGGTTTAAAAAAATCGAATTCAACATGAAGTCCATTCATTTATTTGAATTTTATATCATGGCATTTGTAAACCATACCTAAACTATGGGGGTACCAATCTTTGCTCTGATTTTGTACATAATAGCATACGTAGTCGTGTACAAAATTGATTCAAATTTAGCTCCTCCATTCCAAAATAATCGTAGTTATAGGATTTTCAAGTGTCAAAATTTCAAAAGGAAGCGGATAATTTAATGAGGTTTTCAAACATACAAGGTCAAATATAACGTTGTCTATTTAGGTCAATCCTCATAGTTCAAGAGTACTCTAAACGTGAATGCTTGTGTTTCAAAATTTCGAACGAAGCGCCAAAAGAGCCTCTACTCGCCCAAAACCGCGTGAGACCAATGTTTGGTAGTACAAGGATATTACTTTTCTAATAACTCCGACCTGTGAAACCTACTGGCCCAACGTCCAAAGGTCTAAACCGGGGTAGGTTTGTAGCTTCATCTAGACGCCACGCAACCGCCTCCAAAAAACATTCATACACAATGGCCGCCTAAGCACACATGTGCGCGGCCGAAATCGCTCCCGCCCACTATTTGGGACACCTGGGATTACCATCCTACCCCCGACCCGCAGTAGGTCCGAAATTTAAGAGGGGGGAAAAGTTTGTACTTTCCCCAAATTTCAAACAAGCGTGTCCCATCTTCTGTTCAAAAAAGCCAAAAACAAGCACATCCCAGACCGAAACATGGTTCCCCCCCACCCGTCTGATTCCCCATTCGTACTCCATGGGCGCCAAAACTACCTCTCCACCAGCCGCGAAACCTCGGCGTCCTCCGTCCACCACCCCATCCCACCCATCAACCGCCGCCCTCCTCCATCACGACGGAGCCGATACCCCGACATCGTCGTCCACCGCAACCTCAACCGCAACGCCCTCCACGGCTAGTAGTTGAAGCCGAGGCCGAGCCGTTCGTACCCGAGCCAGTTCAACCACGCCGTCCTGCACCTCACCGCTGCCGCTCCAACTTCGCCACCCTCCACCGCACCGGAGCTATTCCTGCTACGCCGTCCTTCGCCGCCTCGGATCTTCTTCCCCTCCGCCGACATATGGCCATGGCAACACAGTCAACAATTTGGCCATGGGTTCGTCCAAGCCTGCACCCTCCAGAACATCGGTTTCCCCAGTAAAAAGAAGAAGATCGGCACGACATGTGGAGGTGACCACACCGACAACCGAAGAAGGTACTCCTCTTCCCTTATTCATGCAAATCTTACGTCTCTGCTTGCACGGTATTCATCCCACAGAAGACACTAGTTGACCGCTTCTTCTTGATACTAGATGTTCCTAGTAACTCGCGATGCACAAGGTTTCTCCTCATATACTATTTCACCTTAGCTAGAGGTCCGTCGCCCCCCTGAATTTCAATTTCTGGCCAGTTGATTCCCAATTAACGGAAGCATTCCCCGGCGTAATAGGCGCTAGTACGACTATTACGCCGGGGAAGCAGCGTCTTGGTGTTTATCTTAGGGCGTCTGCGACCTAGAGCTACTGGTGCCCGATCTGGAGGTCGGTCGAGATTAAAGGGATGGCTTGGGGGCGCTGCCAAGCACGGCGGTGGTGTGAGGTCGCTGGGAAGGCGGGGCGGCGGAGGCACATGTCTGGGCCGGTGGTCGCTGGCGGTTCGAGAAAGATCGTCAACAGTGACTGTTTCGGGAGGTAGACGAAGGCCATCTGCCTGTTCCTTATAGATCGGACGGTTCATTAAAAAAATCGACTGACCTATTTATTTTCAGTCGACTGTTATCTTAGATATGGCCACATGTGGTGGTGTGCTGGAGGAGTACCTGCATTTCCTGTGCTCATATATTACAAAATCATACGGAGTAGAATCTAATTTTGTTTGCCATGCAATGTTGTAGAGCTGTCATATGTCTCATGTCATTTATTTTTTAGCCACCTGCTATCTACTACTTTTACAGTGCACTAGTTATGCACACACTTCATCCATACTCTCACTATTGTGTTTTTATGCAAGGGTATTTCAGAGTCTGCCAAAAGCGAAGCAAAAAAAGAAAAGAGACAAGTCGTGCCAGCTTTCTACGTGGCTAGGCGTGGCACGTTACAGCGCTTTAAAGGGTGCAGTGTCAGCAGATGGAGACGGTAAACGTTGCTCTGGAGTTGATGACCTCGCTCGCAATGAACCACCATCCCAGGTGCTTGCTTTAACTTCGCAGTGTCATATGTGGTTGCATGTTCCATATGGTGTCTAGCTTGTATTCGAAAGGCCGCAGTCGGTCTTTATTAAGATAAGGAAAGATATTTTTTACATGAACCACCACCCCGTGAGCACAAGAAGACAAATAGCTAGTCAGGGCACTGGCCGAGCCAGTGACAAGCCCAGCAAAGACAGGCATCACCTGGAAGCCAACTAAAAAGCCGCGATGGTGGCGAAGCAGCCCGCCTCCCACCAGGCTCTCAGGTCCTAGATGATCATGTTCACCACTCCAGACGGATGTCTAGCTTGTATTGCTTCCAATTTGGTTAAATTGCATCTGCTTAGCTTACACATTATACCTTTGAATATGACATGCCTTTCTGTTTTTGGTACATACTAGTACATCTGTGTATTAACCATGTTCTTACATCAAACTAATGTTCCTGTGTATCCCTCATCAATCACTTATGATGAGGCAGGCAGGCAAGGGGACTACTCCTCGTTTAAAGAATGCAGCGTCAGCCTCCCGACATGATTCTCAAGAAACAGAAATGCTAGATGAAGATAGTGAACGTAGCTCTGTAGTTGATTACAGCATTTCCCCTACACTAGCATCGCAGGTGCTTGCTCTAACTTGGCAGCGTGATATGTGGTTGCATGTTGCATATGGTGTCTAGATTGTAATTCTTCCAATCTGGTTAAACTGCATGTGCTAGTCTGCTTAGCTTATACTCCTGTAAATGTGACATTATACCTGTTAATGTGACATGCCTTCCTATATTTAGTACATAGTACATCTGTCTATTAAGCATGTCCTTACATAAAACTATTGTTTTCTTTGTATCCCGCATCAGTCAATATGACGAGACACCTTTAGCATATGCAGTGCGATATTAGTTGCATCTTTCATATGATTTATAGCATGCCCTGCTTCTAATTTGTTAAAATTCCATTTATGATGGGACGCTTTTAACTTGGCAGAGTCATATTGGTTGCATCCTTCATGTGGTGTCTAGCTTGCATTGCTTCTTATTTGCTGGAATGGTTTCTGCTTAGTTTACACAAATAGTTATGAACATGCCATGTCGTCCTGTTTTTCGTACATATTCCATCCTGGTATCATGTGTTTGCCTTACATCAAAGTAGTGATTGTCAGTATCATGCATGAATGAGTTCTGAAGAGAGAATTTTATTGCTTTTTCTTGTCGGTTTTACTTGACAATTCAATATCAATAAAGCGAAAGGAAGTTAGCAAGGCAGCGGATAAAGGTGCTCCTTCCGAACGGAGGGCCTCTACAGTTTCTACTCCTCCACACCCCCAAGATGATTTCCAAGACAACACATGCATGGACACTCAACAAAGTTGTGTTTATGATGAGCACGTCTCCCCAGTGCAGCATCACTGGTGCTCCCTCTAACTTGGCACTGTTATATGTGGTTGCATGTTATGTGTGATGTATAGCTTGTATTGCTTCTAATTTTGTTGAATTCCATCTTCTTACTTTACACATTATACTTGAATAAGACACGTGTTCCTCATTCTAGAACATACAATATCTGTCTATCACACCATGTTCTTACATCAAATTACTACTGTTGTGTAACCTGCAACAATCACTTATCATAAGACACGTTTGACTTTGGAGTGTGATATAGGTTACATCTCACATTCTTTTCTAGCTTGTACTACTAATTTTTTGAAATGGCACTTATGACGAGACAGTTTTAACTTGGTAGAGTGATATTCGTTGCATCTTTCATATGGTGTCTAGCCTTCATTGCTTCTAATTTGTTCAAATGCCTTCTCCTTAGTTTACACATCATAAGCTGTGAATATGCAATGCTGTGAACATGCAATGGCACTAATGACGAGAGACCTCTAACATGGTACTGTGATGTTGTTTGCATCTTGCATATGATTTATTTCTTGTACTGCTTCACATTTGTTTAAACGCCATTTATGCTGAGACACTGTTAACTTGGCAAAGCGATATTTGTAGCATCTTTCATATGGTGTCTACCTTCCATTCCATTGCTTCTAATTTGGTGAAATGTCTTCTTCTTAGTTTACACATCATAGTTCTGGTTATCTCTTCTGTCCTGTTTTTCATACATATTACATCCTCATATCATGTGGTTGTCTAACATCAAAGTTCAGTTCGTCTGCATCACGCATCAATTTGTTCTGAAGAACTAAATTGTTATTCGTTTTTCTTGTCGGCTTGACTTAACATGGCACAGAGAAAGAGGAAGAAACACAGAATGACAGGGAATGAGAAGCGGATGAATCTGCAGATTCTGCTGGTACTGATGGTGCAATAGAAGGTGAAAGTCCAGGGGAAAATTATACAAACACGGCATCCCATGCTACACGAGCTGCAAAAAAAGCCAAACAAAAACAAATAGCTGCCACCAAACAAGCAGAGACAGCCCTAGTTCTTGCAACACCTACCATAGTACTACCAGCTGCACGACATACTCGTGCGTCAACTGAGCTAGCAGCACGTTCCCAAGCTCCCTTGCCACCTGACACTACTTCCCAAGCACTCTTGACACAAGACGAGTTGGCAATATCAGATGAACCTTGTGAGCTTCAACAGCAAGAAGGTAGTTGCTGGAGTCAAGTTACAGTTGCATGTTTCTTTATATGTAGTCTCATAGTTTGATGTACACTAACACTTCCTATGTTCGTTGTTGGACTAGCACCTAGGCGCAAGAGGAAACAAACATCAGGGATAATACTCGATATGTTAACTAAATCTAGAGGAGGAAAAATGGAGATCCGTTTTGAGGCAGGTTTAAAAAGGCCACGTGATGCTACAGAGTCAGCCAAGTTAGTATCAGAGGCAGCGGTTGCCGTTAGGTGTCATGTACGTATCCTCCCAACATGGATTCAGTACAGGAATGACAAAGACGAAACCCAGTTCAACACCTTCCTCGATCATTTATCTGTAAGTATGGTTATGTATGGAAACTAGTAATATTGTCTTGCTCTGTCCCATACTTTCTAGGTTGCTGATAATGAGACTCCCATAATTTTTAACAGATGAGGTTCAAGTTGGATAGCCAAGATGATGCAACTAGACAAGATTGCACCCATGTTTTCAAGTCTGCTCTGCGATAGTATCGGTATAACTTGAGGAGAACTCATTTTGAAGGCAAGGCTAACAGTGAACTTTCCCAAACATCTCCAGTGGAAAATATATCGGATGAAGACTGGAGGGGCCTTGTTAAACACTGGTCTGATCCGAAGTATCATGTACATTATATATATGTGATCAGATCACATGTTGAAGTCCTATTGACGCATGTGCCACATAAATCTATCTTCTTGTAGGTGAACTGTTCAAAGAACAAGGCCAACCGTACAAAAGTGAAATTCCAACAGATGACAGGATCTCGTAGCTATACTGCACACTGCAAGGCTCTTGTAATTAGCTGTTGTTTCACTCTTTTCGCTGTACCATATTATCAGATCTATATTGACTTGTTCAAAATGCAGAAGAAAGCCCGCAAGGACCAAAAAGTACCTGAACCAAATGATGTGGAAATCTTCAAGGACTGTCACACCAACAAGAAGAAGGGCATGACTACACCAGTCAAAGCCGCTGTTGTAAGTCCTTAATCCTCATGCCTTTTAACTACTACTTACTCTGACTTGTGCCATAACTGCATGGTTTGCAGCCAATATCTATTACTCTTTTCAATTTTATACACAATTGTCTTAGTGTATCATTGCACCTTACAAGGTTTAAAAGGGAGGAGTGATGTTCCTTTGATCTTGACCCGTAATCTAGTTCCGTGCTAGACTTGCCCACACAATGTTACAATTGCTTGTTTGTCTGTTCTCAGTTGTTTTGTGATATGAATGATGTCATACTGTGCTTACCGTATTATAAACTTCGTCTCTTTATCCTTAGCCCTCAATACAATGTGAAGAAATAGACAATACATTAGCGATGGTACATGGTCATATGTTTGGAACCTGGTTTTATTATGTACTTTGCAATAAAATACAACTAATATTTTACATGGGTTCACCAGAATAAGTTCTGTATATAGACCAAAGCTATTTTGTTTGGTTTTGCTGCCTCCTTAATATCTTCTGTTCTGGTACTACTAATGTAAAACCTCAACTTTTCAGCGAGCTATGGAAAAAATGGTGGAACCGCCACCTTCTAAAGGTGGCGAGGCAACTATAACCGCAATGTCAGCTCTTGCTGTAGTGGGTCAGTACCTGTCCACTAACAGTGCCAAAAGCATGTTCCTGCGTAATACTGGGTTGGTTGTTAAGGCAATATCATCCAAACTGCCTCATGATCAAGATATGCAAGCTCAAAGCAATGTTGTATCTGCGCTCCAGACACAAGTCCATTCCCTAACAGAGGCCCTTTGTGAAACAAGGAGAAACATTGCTCAATGTCGTCAAGATATGCATGGTTTTGAAACCAGACTATCAGATATTTGCTATGTTGTTCATGAGCCTAGGGGAAATGAAGGCGAGGGTTATGGTGCTCCGTCGGACAATACAACATGAAAACGTAATAGTCAGGTCAAATGAACCGAGCTTCTGAACTTCTGGTGGTGCATTTATCTGCTAGACTGTTAAGTTTTATGCCAACCTTCCTTTTGTTATATAGTTGTAATTTGTTTTGGTGCGATACAAAATTTATTCTTAACGTGCAGCCACCGGCTGAAGAAAACAACAAGCCATTTTTGTATAGTGTAGGGTGTTCCCTATATTTGCACTGGTGGCGATCTTTGATGCCGAGTGGATGTAATCTGTGCAATCGCCTTAATAGCCTAGCGTTAGTTGCGACCTTATTTATTTCCTAGTCTTCTTTTTCCCTGGTTTGCTAGTGGCCGCAACTACCCATGGGCCATATACAGGCCGTAGGATCCATGGGACTCCTACGGGCCGTCGGTAAATGGGCCTGTAATCGGTGGGCCTTGGGCCGTAGATAAATGGGCCTGTAAACGGTGGGCCTCAGGTCATCGGATAAATGGGTCTACATGGGCCGTAATCGGGCATAATTGGTATCGGCCCAGCATGGTAACAGGCCATTAATAGGCCGTAGGACTGCAAAAGCTTAATGCTGTCACAGGCATAACGGTCGTTAATGGGCCAGAATATAGGACGGGCTGGCCAGAAATGGGCCGACTCTTGCCATGGGCTGAATTTGGCCCATTAGGGTAACAGGCCAGTAATGGGCCGATTCTTGCCATGGGCCGAATTTGGCACATTTGGGGAACATGCCAGTAATGGGCCGACTCTTGCCATGGGCAGAATTTGGCCCATTAGGGGAACAGGCCAGTAACGGGCCGGAAGTAATCGAGGGCCGAAAAGGAGCCCAAGAACGTATGGGCCGTCAATAGGCCGAAAGCTAATACGGGCTGGAAACGGCCCATGTAAATCACGGGCCATTAATGGGTACAAAGAAAATTATTGTTCATTATGGGCTAGAGTCACCGTGGGCCTGTAAAGGGCCGAAAGATACGAAGGCCTCATATGGGCCGAAAGACGTCGTGGGCAATACATGGGCCGAAAGTGAAATGGGCTGGTGTTATATTCGACGGCCCACATGACGTTGTTGGGCCGATTTCCTTTAGTGCCTAACGGGCCGTGAGTTAACGGGCCGTAAAATGGGCTATTTGCAAAGAGACCGTTAACAGGCTTTTCATGGGCCAGCATGTTAACTTTTGACCAAGTCAAACGGGCTGGCTTTGTAAGCTAAATGGGCCAGTGGTGGGCCGTTGCACGTGTCGACATATCATAGGCGCCTATCTGACCCACTGACGAGCTGACATGTGTTTCGTCCGGCCAATAAGAATTTTACACGTGGAAATTTCCCATTGGTCGGGGCTGTTAACAGGTTATCGGATCCAAAACCTGACCCGATAGCTTAACAGTGTTCCGTTACGGTGGATGCCACGTGTCGGTCACCCTTGACGAAAGCACTTCTGTGACGCGCGATTTATCGTCATGGAAGTGGACACTTCTGTGATGATAATTTCGGTAATGTCATGGAACACTTCTACGACAGCACAGGTATGACTATCTTGATTCTGTCATAAATTTGTCATGGATGTACATGCATGACAAAAAACGCGACCTACTGTGACAAACATGTATCATCACGGAAGTGTATTTTTTTTGTAGTGTTACTACCCTCTTGACCAGGTTTGTTCAAACATAGGCGTATTTGACCAAAGAGAACATAACCTTTCCGGGTCATCCTACCTGTAGCCAGCTTCTTCAACTCCATTGGGTAATCCCGATTGACCCATCGAACTCTTAACGATCAATCTTTACGGCGTATTCGACCAAGATCTGAGCTTGTTAAGGTTCAAACGGCGGTTTGTCATGCGAGAGCACGGCTTACAGATAGTCAGGATAGATCCAGGCTTCATAAGCCGCCTTCCTTGAAACTTGGATAAATCGCCCCATGATGTATGTTGTTACTCAAACCCCGTGTACTCCTGATAAGGTCTTTAAGCAAGCTCTGACTTTATCTGGGTTCAAATGTCGATTGGGTACTGTGAGTCAGGCTCACAGAACGCACGAACAATCCAGTGGCTCAGGCTAGTTTCATTGAAGTATTCTGTCATCATGCACATACATCATCACACATTGCATCATATATTGCATCATCATTACATCATCATAGCATGCATCACATATGAATAGATATATTGGTTTATATTGCAGGAACCGGTTTTCAAACCAGGTTATATTATTCAAATCTTTAATAGCCAACATGTCTGGATTTTTATAATGGTTATCAATAACCAATATTATGTTTAAAGGTTTTCAAAGTCGCTTTAGTGCAATGGCTATTATTTTTCAATGGATATGATTTATTCTACAATGAAAGGAATAGTCCCGAGTCATTGCAGGCTTATGACCCGACACTTGGGGGCTACATTATTCAAGTTGAGATTACATCAAATATGCAAGTCCCATGTCACTGCTAGCATGCACCATGGCACTTGGGGGCTAGTGCAAAGTCATTTTTTCTTGCCATATTGAAGACCCGACTCATCACATCATAATGAGTCGGCCCTTGGGGGCTACTAGTTGCTCCTGTCAACAATTCAAGGTACACAAGTCTTAATCCATTATATTGAAGGATCCACTGCTCAGTTGGTAAAGCACAAAGCTCTTAACTTTGTGGATGTGGGTTCAAGCCCTACGATGGTGGGGTTACATCATATGATGTTATTTTCAAAGAAGTATATATAAAGTCCCAGCTCAATATTATCTTACCGAGCCGGCCCTTGGGGACTACACGTTGTTGTTCAAGTCTACATGATCATATTTACAAAGTCTCTGCTCATTACTGCATAATGACCCGACCCTTGGGGGTTACACTGGTTGAAGTTTTTATGAGCATAAGGCAATTACAAGTCCCAGGTTGCTGCAAGCATAACAACCCGGCACTTGGGGGCTACATATGTGGAATATTCAGTTTTGACTAGTGACTGAGATGAACAATCTGGATTTCTTGAAGGTTACAACATTTATATTGAAACGAGTCTTAAGCTATCACTACGTTCTCCTCTTAAGACTTGGGGGCTATAGGTAATATGCATATAAAGGAGGAACATCTTCAAATTCTCAGTTTTTATAACCCGGCAATTTTGGTAATCATAAATTGGCAAGATCTACATTTTCAAGTCGACTGAAGATCAGATGAGTATTTCAAGACCAATATTTTTAAGCATTGGGAGCTGAGTCAAATGAATTATTCTTCATAATTTTTCTCTGTAAGAAACCAGCGTCAGCAAATTGAGTATGAAGCTAGCCTATTGACCCGGATTTTCCAGAAGAAGGAAATGACAGGGACATAAGGATGTTAAGGTGCCGGCCTACAAGAATATTTAACCCGGAGCATAACCTGTTAAAATTGTTCTCATGTTTTGTTTACAGGATCAGTTTAACATGGATAAATCCAAATTAAACTAGGGCTAATCTCGGGTATATACCCCGCGGTATGACCCAGCCGGAGATATGACCCGGCTGGGACTTGGTGTTTCATTAGTAAGCCGGCATATTGTAAGCCGGCAGATGTTTAAGCCTGATATTTAAGATGTTAAGCCAGCAGATGTTAAGACATATGTTAAGCCGGCAGATGTTAAGCCAACAGTTGTTAAGCCAGATGGTAAGCCGGTAGATGTTAAGCCAGATGGTAAGTCAGATTGTAAGCCAGATCGTAAGCTAGATCGTAAGCCAGACCGTAAGCCATATTGTAAGCCGGATTGTAAGAAGCCCAAGACGTTAAGAAGCCCATGGAGAGAAGCCCATGATGAGAAGTCAGAATAGTTTAAGTCTTAATCCGAGTTGGACTCTACATGTAACCCGCCCCTCCAACTTATATAAGGAGGGGCAGGGCACCCCAAGAGGGGTGAGTTGAATAATGGTTAAGTCTAGACACAACTAGGAGAGCCGGAGATACGGCGACTCCCTCAGGAGCATAATGAGACCTAGCCACAAACAACATGTAGGGTTGTTATCGGACGATCTTTCCCGGGGCCCGAAGCTGTCTAAATCCTCGTCTTGTGTTGCGTCTCTCGATTCCGGTCAACCCCTCTCAAGCTACCACATAGATGCGTTGGCCTCACGACTAAGTCCTCACACTAGGACATCTGCCGTGACAATTCCACGACACAAGTAGTATCTCTACTTAGTGCGAAATTTTTGGCTAGCAAAGATAGGGGGCAAGCACCACATGTTGAAGGATCCATGACAATATGACTTCTATGTGAATATAAACAAACATAAACCATTAAGTTGTCTTCCTCGTCCAACATCAACAATTTTGGCATATAATTTTTTGATGAGGGCTCACAATCACAAAAGTTTTCTAGGATAGTATATTTATATGTGAATCTTCTCTTCCCTTATTAATTCTTTCATGAGTTGCATCATTGACTAATGCTATGTTTGTCAATCTCTAATAAAATTTTCTACTTATACTTTTCCTTATGTGGTGTCATCACCTACCATAAGATTAGTATATGATATTCTTGATTTATTTCCTTTCTTTTATTTATTTCCTTTCTCTTTTTTCTCTTCCTTATTTCTTTTCTTTTATTTGCAACATGAAAGTAAAGAAAGCAAAAACTCAAACTAAACTTTATTATATAACTTGCACACGATTACAAGGATAGATAACTAAGCAAACTCTCAAAGAAGAAAGGATCGAACTAAACTTTTATTCATCTAAAGCAAAAGATCGAACTAAAATAAGTAAATGCAAAAGGATAGTGGGATGATACAATACCGGGGCACCTCCCCCAAGCTTGGCGGAAGCCAAGGGGAGTGCCCATACCGATACTCAATTCTCTTTTGGTGGTGAAGAAGATGATGGTGGTGATGAAGCGATCCTATCCTTAAGGATCAAGAGATTCTCCAATCGACGGATGGCGCTCCAGAGGTGGATGATATGCTCTTGATGCAGAATATTTTCGCGAGTGAGATACTTATTTTGTATGCGAACTATTTCAATGATGCGAAAGGCTTCAATCTCAGCAGGAGTAAGGTGAGTAAGATAAGGCTTAAGGATATCTTCTTCTTCCTCCTCTGTCGGCAATGCTTGTTCTGCCATCGAGGGTGGATCTACGGTAGCCTTCTCGCCCTTGTCTCCCTTGACGGCGTCCGTGGGCTCCTCCCTCTTCAGCTTGATCTTCATCAACCAAGCATCTTCTTCCATGTTGTTGGAGGAGGAGGAAGACATGATGCCTGGCATGATAAATTTGACCAAAAACAGCAAGAAAAGAGAACGGAGGATTTCTCCGTGATACGGTGATCAACAAGTTGGGGGAGTATATATAGATTTTTTATCTTGGGAAACAAGCAAGCTGTAGAAAAACGGAGTCTGGAAGGTGTCCCAGGTGGGCACAACCCACCTGGGTGCGCCAGGCAAGCCGCGCCCTGGTGTCTTGTGCCCACCAGGGTACGCTTCCTAGAAGTTTCTTATTTTCCTATTTTTCTAAATATTCCAAAACTGAGAAAAAATATTTTTGCGGATTTTTCGGAGTCCGTTTACTTACCGTATCACGTACCTCCTTACTTTCACGATTCTGGAGTGTTTCGGAAGGACTCTTTTATGTGTTCTTCCGGTGTCAAAGTTTGGATAATATTACTTTCAACATTAATGGGCGTACGTGAGATATAATGTTTTATTCGTTGCCCATTGACAACCTTCGGGTTAGTACCTTCGGCATTATTTATTTTGATGGATCCAGACTGATAAACCTCCTCGATAACATAGGGGCCTTCCAATTTTGAGAGGAGTTTTCCTGCAAAGAATCTGAAATGAGAGTTGTACAAAAGAACATATTCTCCGACTTTGAACTCATGCTTTTGGATTGTTTTGCCATGCCATCTTTTAACTTTTTCTTTGAATAATTTTGCATTTTCATAAGCTTGGGTCCTCCATTCATCTAATGAGCTAATATCAAATAACCTCTTTTCACCAACAAGTTTGAAATCATAGTTGAGCTCTTTGATGACCCAATATGCTTTATGTTCTAACTCAAGAGGCAAATGACAGGCTTTTCCATAAACCATTTTATAAGGAGACATACCCATAGGATTTTTATATGCTGTTCTATAAGCCCAAAGTGCATCATCAAATTTCTTAGACCAATTCTTCCTGGACCTATTGACAGTCTTTTGCAAAATTAATTTTATTTCTCTATTGCTAAGTTCAACTTGACCATTAGACTGAGGATGATAAGGTGATGCAATTCTATGGTTAACATCATACTTGGCAAGCATTTTACGGAAATCACCATGAAAAAAGTGTGAACCACCATCAGTCATTAAATATCTAGGGACTCCAAACCTTGGGAAAATAACTTCCTTAAGCATTTTAATAGAGGTGTTGCGATCAGCACTACTGGTTGGAATAGCTTCTACCCATTTAGTAACATAATCAACAGCAACCAAAATATGTGTATACCCATTAGAGGAAGGAAAAGGTCCCATGTAATCAAATCCCCAAACATCAAATGGTTCAATAGCAAGTGAAAAGTTCATAGGCATTTCTTGACGCTTAACGATATTACCTATTCTTTGACATTCATCACAAGATAAGACGAACTTACAGGCATCCTTGAAGAGAGTAGGCCAATAAAATCCAGACTGCAATACCTTGTGACCAGTTCCATCTCCAGCATGATGCCCTCCGTAAGCTTCCGAGTGACATTTCCGTAGGATTTGTCCCTATTCATGCTCAGGTACACAACTTCTAATAATACCATCTACTCCTTTATAAAGATGTGGGTCATCCCAAAAGTAATGTCTTAAATCATCGAAGAATTTTTTCTTTTGTTGGTGTGTAAAGCTAGGTGGTAAATATTTAGCAACAATGTAATTAGCATAGTCAGCATACCAAGGAGTACTATGAGCAACATTTATTGCAGCTAACTGCTCGTCAAGAAAACTGTCATTAATAGGTAGTGGGTCATCACGCACATTTTTAAGCCTAGATAAATTATCAACTATTGGGTTCTCGGCTCCTTTTCTATCAATGATATGTAAACCAAATTCTTGTAACAAGAGAACCCATCGAATAAGTCTAGGTTTAGGATCTTTCTTTTCCATAAGATATTTAATAGCAGCATGGTCTGTGTGAATAGTTACTTTTGAATCAACAATATAAGGTCTAAATTTATCACAAGCAAACACCACCGCTAAGAATTCTTTTTCACTAGTAGCATAGTTTCGTTGAGTACTGTCTAGAGTCTTACTAGCATAATGAATAACATTCAATTTCTTATTAACTCTTTGTCCTAGAACAACACCAACACCATAATCACTAGCATCACACATAATTTCAAAAGGCAAGTTCCAATCAGGTGGTTGAATAATAGGTGCAGCAATTAAGGCTTTCTTGAGTGTTTCAAAGGCTTCTAAACAATCATTATAAAAAACAAAAGGAATATCCTTTTGCAAAAGACTTGTAAGAGGCCTAGAAATTTTAGAAAAGTCTTTGATAAATCTCCTATAGAAACCAACATGACCTAAGAAACTATGAATACCTTTTATATATTTAGGACATGGCATTTTCTCAATTGCGTCAACCTTAGCTTTGTCCACTTCAATGCCTCTTTCAGAAATTTTATGACCCAAGAAAATGCCTTCATTAACCATAAAGTGGCACTTCTCCCAATTCAAGACAAGATTTTTTTGTTCACATCTCTGCAAAACTCGATCAAGATTGCTTAAACAATCATCAAAAGATTTCCCATAAACAGAGAAATCATCCATGAAAACCTCAACAATATTTTCACAAAAGTCATAGAATATAGCAGCCATACACCTTTGAAAGGTAGCAGGTGCATTGCATAAACCAAAAGGCATACGTCTATAAGCATAAGTTCCAAAGGGACAAGTAAAAGTGGTATTTTCTTGATCAGGTTGAGAAACAGGTATTTGTGAAAAACCAGACCATCAAGGAAGCAAAAATGTGTGAGCTTAGATAATCTTTCAAGCATTTGATCAATAAAAGGTAGAGGGTAATGATCTTTTCTAGTTGCTTTGTTTAATTTTCTAAAATCAATTACCATTCTATAGCCTGTAACAATTCTTTGTGGAATAAGTTCATTCTTATCATTAGGAACAATAGTTATACCTCCTTTCTTAGGGACACAATGAACATGACTTACCCATCTACTATCAGCTATAGGATAGATTATACCTGCTTCCAGAAGTTTTAATATTTCCGTTCTTACCACTTCTTTCATCTTCGGGTTTAACCGACGTTGGTGGTCAACAACGGGTTTAGCATCAGGTTCCATATTAATTTTGTGCTGACATAGAGTGGGACTAATGTCCTTTAAATCATCAAGAGTATATCCAATAGTAGCTCGGTGCTTCCTTAGAACTTTCAATAATCTTTCTTCTTCATGTTCTGAAAGGTTAGTACTAATAATAACAGGAGCATATTTCAAAGTGTCTGGCAATTGTTTTAATTCAAACACAGGATCACCTTTAGGTGGAGGAGGACCTCCTAGAGCTTCAATAGGAAAATTATGTTTAAGTAGAGGACGTTGTTCAAAGAAAATCTTATCTATTTCATTTCTTTCATGCATATGTAAATCATTTTCATGGTCTAGCAAATATTGTTCTAGTGGATCAGTAGGAGGCACAACAATAGAAGCAAGACCAATTAATTCATCTTTACTAGGCAATTCTTTTTCATGAAGTTTTCTACTAAACTTGGAAAATTTAAACTCATGAGATTCATCACCAAAACCAACACCGGCAGTTTGTTTCTCACAATCTATTTAGCATTAACGGTGTTCAAGAAAGTTCTACCAAAGATAATGGGACAAAGTCATCTTGTGGGGAACCAAAACAAGAAAATCAGTAGGGTATTTTATTTTCCCACACAAGACTTCAACATATCTAACAATCCAATTGGTGATATAGTGTCTCTATTAGCAAGTTTAATAGTAACATCTATGTCTTCTATCTCTGCAGGTGTTATGTCATTCATAATTTCTTGATATAAGGTGTAAGGAATAGCACTCACACTAGCACCTATGTCACATAAACCATGATAATAGTGATCTCCTATTTTAACTGAGATGACGGGCATGCCAACAACAGGTCTATGTTTATCCTTTTTATCAGGTTTGGCAATTCTAGCAGCTCCTCCACAGAAATAAATAACATGCCCATCCATATCTTCTTCCAAGAGATCTTTAACCATAGCAATACTAGGTTCTACTTTAATTTGTTCATCGGGTTTAGGTGTTATAATATAGATTTTGTTAACCACAGTTGAAACTTTAGCATGTTCCTTTATCCTAACAGGGAAAGGTGGTTTCTCAATATAAGCAGAAGGAACAACTGGATAAACATTATAAAGTATAGTTTCTTCTTTAACTGGCACTGGTTCTTTGACTTCTTCTTTAATAGGTGGGTGATATTTAAACCACTTCTCTTTAGGGAGATCAACATGAGTAGCAAATGGTTCACAAAAGGAGGCTACTATCTCAGAGTCAAGTCCATATTTAGTGCTAAACTTTTGAAAAACATCGGTATTCATAAAAGATTTAACACAATCATACTTAATCTTAATACCCGACTCTTTACCTTCGTCGAGTTCCCAATCTTCAGAGTTGCGTTTAATTCTTTCCAAAAGATCCCACCAGAATTCAATAGTCTTCTTCATAAAAGAACTAGCACAAGAAGTATCAAGCATGGTTTGATCATTACGAGAAAGCCGAGCATAAAAATTCTGGATAATAATTTCTCTTGATAGCTCATGATTGGGGCATGAATATAAAACAAGTACACAACACAGTAATGAGGAAATGAAAGAGTTGAGGAAGTAGAACCAGTTGGCTTGGTGAAGACAATGATTTGGTAGACCAGTTCCAACTGCTGTGACAGTTGTACGTCTGGTTGGAGCGGCTAGGTATTTAAACCTGAGGACACACAGTCCTCACCGTATTCTCCTTGAGATAAGGTCACACAGACCTCGCCCAATCACTCATGGTAAGTCTTCAGGTGACTTCCAAACCTTCACAAACTCGGTCACTCGGCGATCCACAATTTCCTCTTGGATGCTCAGACCATGACGCCTAACCGTCTGGAAGATGCACAGTCTTCAAAGGTAACAAGCGTCGGATCCACGTAGGATCAATCTCTTCAGTGATGCTCAATCACTTTGGGTTTGAAGGTGTTTGGGTTTGGGTTTCCTCACTTGATGATTTTTGCTCAAAGTCCTCGGAGGATGGGATGCTCTCAAATGACAAGTTTCAGTTTCTCTCGGAGCAGTCAACCAGCTAGTGGTTGTAGGGGGCGACTATTTATAGCCTAGGGAGCAGCCCGACATGATAAGACATAAATGCCCTTCAATGATATGACCATTAGGTGGATAAGATATTTTGGGATGGTTGGCACATAGCACAACAACAGTCGGAAATTTGACTATCAAATTCCTCAGGGCTATCATGTTCCTCACTTGTAGGCAATTCGCACTGGCGAATTCCTAACTCCTCAGTCAGAACAAATTCCTCAGAGACCAGAAGAACTTCATCTCTATCACCGAAGAAACTTACTGAACTGTATGAGATTTCCAATGGCTTCACTCGAAGGGATTGGTAGGTATAGGATTTTGAGTTGAGCATCACTTGGAAATTTTCCTTAGAAATTCCTCGACCCCCTTTAACAGTACGATGTTTCCTATGACTCAAGAAAGAGAAAATGAAACTACAAAAATAAAAGTCTTCACGCTCCATGTTCCTCACATGAAATCCAAGTCTTTAAGGTCACACCAATTTCTTCACTTTCAAAGTCTGCAGAAAGTCTTCAGAGTTCCAAAGTCTTCAGTCGAAGACATTCATTTTTAGGGGTCGACTTTCTCTGTAAATATCAAACTCCTCATAGACTTATAGACCTGTGTACACTCACAAACACATTAGTCCCTTAACCTATAAGTCTTCAATACACCAAAATCACTAAGGGGTACTAGATGCACTTACAAAAATTATATATATAATTCTGATCACGATGAACTAGATGCATAGGATAATTTTTTTGGTGGAACTCCAATTTCAAACGATTCCAATTCCAAGATCCAATATCATCGCATAGCCTATACCATGCTAATGCTTTGCCCTTCAAAGATGAAGGGAAAACCTTTTTCATAACTTCATCCCCGGGTAAACCTGCAAGCTTGAACAATCCACAAATTTGTTCTACATATATCAAGTGCATATCGGGATGTTCGGTTCCATCTCCTACATAAGGATTAGCTAGCAGTTGTTTTATCATATCCGAAGGAATTTCATATTCAATATTTTCAGTAGGTGCAATAGGTTGAGGGGTAGCTAATTGTGGTTCCGGTCGAGGTGAAGATACCCCGGACAAACCCCCCAAAGGATTGTTTTCCATAGTAACAAGTGACAATAAATTTCAGCACACTATATAAATGTTCCCTTACCAAATTCCACTTACCAAAGGCGCTTCACTCCCCAGCAACGGCGCCAGAAAATAGCCTTGATGACCCACAAGTATAGGGGATCAATTGTAGCTCTTTTCGATAAGTAAGAGTGTCGAACCCAACGAGGAGCAGAAGGAAATGACAAGTGGTTTTCAGCAAGGTAATGTCTGCAAGTGCTGAAATTGTAAGTAGCGGAGTAGTTTGATAGCAAGATAATTTGTAACAAGAAAGTAACGATAGTAGTAACAAAAGTGCAGCAAGGTAGCCCAATCCTTTTGAGGCAAAGGACAGGCCAAAACGGTCTCTTATGATAAGTAAAGCGTTCTTGAGGGTACACGAGAATTTCATCTAGTCACTTTCATTATGTTGGTTCGATTTGTGTACGCTACTTTGATAATTTGATATGTGGGTGGACCGGTGCTTAGGTGTTGTTCTTACTTGAACAAACCTCCTACTTATGATTAACCCTCCCGCAAGCATCCTGAAAGTGCAACTATCCCTGGATGGTTTTGGTAATTCCTAACAACATATAGCTCATTGAACTGATGCTCTTTCAAGATGATCATTTTAGAAAGTTCAATGATTGGCATGGCATGGACTAGGAATGCGGACCCCTCAAAATGCTAAGGACACATATTGGCTCAAGCTCAAGACTCTACATTTTCATTTTAGTGATCCAAGATCACATTGAGTCCATAGGAAAAGCCAATACTATCAAAAGGGGATGAGGTGTTGCTTAATGGCTTGCTTGCTCAAAATGCTTAGTGATATGCTCCAAAATCCCTCAACCACTTTCTCATTTCCACATATGTCCCAACCAAAAGTCAAACTCGTCCCCACCGATTTGATCTATCCGGCGCCACCGAGTTCATTTGACATAGCCATAGCCAGAAACCCTAATCAGTTCGGTCTCACCGATAGGTATCTCGGTCTCACCGAGATGGGATTGCAAACTCTTTGTTTCCCTAAGTAACCTTTCAGTCTAACCGAGATGAGCTATCGGTCCCACTGAGTTCGCAATGCAAACTCTCTGTTTCCCTTTTGTAACGTTTTGGTCTCACCGAAATGAGCATTTCCGTCCCATCGAGTTTGCCTAACCAACTCTCTGTTTGCCTATTATAGAAATCGGTCTTACCGAGTTTATGTGATCGGTCTCACTGAGATTACGTTATGCTCCAACCCTAATGAAATTGGTCCCACCGAGTTGACATGTCAGTCCCACCGAAAAGCCTAACATTCACATTTTGAACTAAATCGGTCTGACCGAGTTTCATGATTCGATCTCATCGAGTTTGGTAAATTGTGTGTAACGGTTAGATTTTGTGTGGAGGCTATATATACCCCTCCACCCACTCTTCATTCGTGGAGAGAGCCATCAGAACGTGCCTACACTTTCATCATTCATTTTCTGAGAGAGAACCACCTACTCATGTGTTGAGACCAAGATATTCCAATCCAACCACAAGAATCTTGATCTCTAGCCTTTCCAAGTTTCTTTCCACTCAAATAATCTTTCCACCAAATGCAAATCCGTGAGAGAGAGAGTTGAGTGTTGGGGAGACTATCATTTGAAGCACAAGAACAAGGAGTTCATCATCAACACACCATCTATTACCTTTTGGAGAGTGGTGCCTCCTAGATTGGTTAGGTGTCACTTGGGAGCCTCCGTCAAGATTGTGGAGTTGAACCAAGGAGTTTGTATGGGCAAGGAGATCGCCTACTTTGTGAAGATCTACCCTAGTGAGGCAAGTCCTTCGTGGGCGATGGCCATGGTGGGATAGACAAGGTTGCTTCTTCATGAACCCTTCATGGGTGGAGCCCTCCATGGACTCGCGCAGTCGTTACCCTTCATGGGTTGAAGTCTCCATCAACGTGGATGTACGATAGCACCACCTATCGGAACCACGGAAAAAATCTCCGAGTCTACGTTGCGTTTGCTGCCTCCAAACTCCTCCCTTTACCTTCATATGCAATGATTTACATTCCGCTGCTATACTCTTAGATTTGCATGTGTAGGTTGATTGCTTGACTTGTGCTAAGTTGCTAAAATCTGCCAAAACTTAAAATTAGGAAAAGGCTAGGTTTTTATTTGGTCAAATAGTCTAATCACCCCCCTCTAGACATACTTTCGATCCTACACATCCGCAGCTACGAGAAAAGTATTAAGAATAAATTCTGACCATAGCATTAAACTTTTGGATCCACTCGGTCCCTTACGGAATATTGCATAAATTGGGGTTTAAGCTTCTGTCACTCTCGCAACCCATCATCTAATTGCTACTCCACAATGCATTCCCTTAGGCCCAAATATGGTGAGGTGTCATGTAGTCGACGTTCACATGACACCACTAAGGAAATCACAACATACATATTATCAAAATATCGAACACACATCAAGTTCACATGATTACTTGCAACATGATTTCTCCCGTGACCTCAAGAACAAAAGTAACTACTCACAAATGATAACCATGATCATGATCAGAGGAGTGTTGAATAGCATATTGGATCTGAACATATAATCTTCCACCAAATAAACCATATAGTAATCAACTACAATATGTAATTAACACTACTAGTCACCCTCAAGCACCAATCTATAGTTCCGGTAACAAGATTGAACACAAGAGATGAACTAGGGTTTGAGATGAGATGGTGTTGTTGAAGATGTTGATGAAGATTGCCCTCCCCAAGATGTGAGAATTGTTGGTGATGATGATGACAATGATTTCCCCCTCCGGGAGGGAAGTCCCCCCCCCCCCAGAATCGCTCCGCCGGAGGGCAAAAGTGCTCCTGCCCAAGTTCCGCCTCGAGACGGCGGCGCTCCGTCCCGAAAGTCTTCTCCTTATTTTTTCTAGGTCAAAATGACCTATATACCAGAATTGGCACCGGAGGCGGGCCTGGGTGAGCACAACCCACCAGGGCGCGCCTGGGCTCCCTGGCGCGCCCAGGTGGGTTGTGCTCATCTGGTGGGCCCCCTTTGGTAGTTATTTGCTCCAATATTCCTCAAATATTTCATAAAAACTCCTCATGAAGTTTCAGCTTGTTTGGAGTTGTGCAGAATAGGTGGCCTGACGCAACTTTTTCAGGTCTAGATTTCCAGCTGCCATAATTCTCCCTCTTTGTGTATACCTTGCATATTATGAGAGAAAAGGCATTAGAATTACTTAAAAAACATTATTATGGATAAAAACATCATAAATAACAGTAAGAAAACATGATGTAAAATTGACGTATCAGTAACCTACCTCCACCTTGATTCCCATTGCCCGGAGGTGCGTGGTCCTGAAATTGACTTATTTCCTTACACCTCAATGTCGTGCCTCCGTGAGATGAATCTGACATTATGATAAATTCACAAAGAGGCAAAAAACAGGAGAGGAACTTTGTCACTGCCATGACACGCATGAGGCTGACTATCAGACCA
Source organism: Triticum dicoccoides (assembly GCF_002162155.2). Taxonomy (NCBI): domain Eukaryota; kingdom Viridiplantae; phylum Streptophyta; class Magnoliopsida; order Poales; family Poaceae; genus Triticum; species Triticum dicoccoides. The sequence continues at coordinate 388,430,547 of NC_041381.1, forward strand.
TAAGGATGCATGCGTTGACACATGGAGGACCCACCCTCCCCGAAACAAGTTCACAACATTACAAAGTCAAAGTCAGCGGGGGTACCATGGATGGTCTTATTGGAATCGACCATGTTTGGATGCATAAGTTAGGACATGGACCAGTGGGGAAGGGACTTTGGACCATACTTATTGGTCTAGAGGTGTGTGATATATATTTTTCACCCTTTGCAACTCACGACATGTTTGTTATGTGTATACATAAAAAAGATAACTCACTTCACGAAAAAATATGGCAATTCTACTCGAGTTTCTAGTCTCACTTCACAGGTTGACCGATCCGGCGCTGGATCGGTCGACCGAGGTTGAGTAGCCTCCTTTTCGCAAACGAGTGGAATGGTGTGGCCCATTGTTAGAACGACATGGTGGAGCAGACCTGGCCAAACGGGCCGGCCCGACCCATGCTAAATGTGCCTGGCCCGACACGCCCCGCTATGGCACGTTTAATAGCCGGGCCGGCCCACGGGCGCTGCTCCTTGCCCCAGGCACGGTTAGCATGCCGAGCAACCTATTTTTAGCCTATTGGGTTGTATTTTAGGGCTATTGGACTGTAATTTAGGTCATGCATATATAAAAAATTCTGATTTTTTTTTAAAATTAAACGGGCCATATGCCGTGCCGGCCCGCATGCCCAGCTTCCAGGCCCAGGCATGGCCCATGGCGTGCCGCGTGCCGGGCCTGGCCCGTTTAGCCCGGGCCGTGCCGTTCTTACGTGCTACCGGGCCGGCCCAGTTAGCACGCCTGTTTGGCGAGCTATATGGTGGAGGGCCGAACCCAAATTCGTGGGCGGGCGTGAGCGGCAATATAACAAAGAGAAAAGTGTGCCTTTCCTTGCCTTTTCCCCGACGCAAGCCGTAAAACCCTAGCCACCAACGCCGGCGCAAGCCGTAAAACCCTAAGCAACCGACGGCGGCGCTTGACGGCGAGTCGCCCCCATCTTCCCCAACGCAAGACGCGAAACGCTATCAGCCGACGCTTGACGGCGAGCTCTCTCTCCCCCCTACCCCCACCCCCACCCCCACTCGGGGTACTCTTGGGCGCGCAAGATCTACGGCCTCCGGAAGATCTTCGAGGTCAGTCCCAATCCGTTAACCTTTTTTACGCCGTGGTTTCTGTCTTTACGCCATCTCGCTGGACTGATGCCACCTACGGGTTTGATTGCCGTGATTTGGAAAATCCAACGGGTAGGCAGGTAGCTCGATTTGGGTGTTAATAGGGGTGGGATTTCACAATGAATCACCATTTTTTCTTGATGTATATCCTGCCGTTAACCTGAGCATAGTTTCCGAGGCATACACATCATGAGTAGCTGTATATGTACTGTTGTCATGAGTAGCTGTATACGTACTGTTGTGATTGCGCTATCATGGGTGCTGTAACTGCAATAGCAACCGTCAGTTAGTATTGCAGTCCAATTCCAGGCAGTAGCTGGGTCTTTGGAGGCATGCAACTAGTACTAGTATTCTAATTGCGCTAGTGTGAGTTATGCTGTACCGTTCCACTTGAAGGAAGCTAATATTATAGTCTTAAACTTGCAACTAGCACTAGTAACTGAATATGGCCTGGTCTTCCTTCCGGGACCCTCCTTCATCTTTTTAGATTATCCTTTACTACTCAGCATCGTTTTCTATCCATAGGTTCTATGCCATTACCACACTAACTCTTGTACTTTGTTTGCCAGAGAGATTGTCGGATACCTTCTGAAATGGCGTTCAATCTTCTCGCTGACCATCATACTGAAGGTATTCTATTTTGCTAGAGGATATTTTGTCTATGTTTAGATAATGTCGGGCTTACATGTTTTTGTTGCTTATTAATTTCCATGCGGCCCATTGGTCTCATTTGATTTTTGTCGCTTTTTAATTTCTATGCAGCCCATGACTGGTACGCCTATGAGCGTTATGTTGATGAGGGCATGGGTGTGGATGTTTCTGGTACAGTTTTGTCAGTCCAACAGTATCGACTTAAAAATGAAGTGCTGGTTAAAGTATCATCCAGGATCTCTCGCCAGAATAAGTCCTATGAACTGATTGGGGAGGCAATTAGGGCAACCTCCACCTATTGGTTCGCTACTGATGCAACACGGTTGTTTATCTCTTCTCTGATACACAGAGCGCAGCGAATTCTGGATCAAGATAAGTGCTTAGACAACTTTGATGCTAATAATTTCGTCGTGACAAATAAAGGAGAGGCCAAGTTCCGACATGTGAAAATCATTGAAAAGACTTATCAAGCTCGAAGACAAATGTATACTTGCATTGTTAATGTCATCAGAGGTTATTTTGATGGGTACAAATTCCTGAAGATATGCAGGATTTGATTAATTTGATGAGTACACAACAAAAAGATCTTCTCTACCAAATAAGCCCAGCACTCTTACTTCGCCATCAAAGATCAGATCGATATACTCGACTCTATGAGTATGTCAAATACAAAGTGGGCACTTTTCAGAAGGAGCTCATACTCGAGAAGTTGCTTCAATTGCCATGGGTGCTCCAATGGAAGAGCAAGGTGCCGCAGAACAATGTACTTAAGGAAACTTTTGACTTCATTCCGGGTAGCTATGACCTGAAGCGCCCGACGGATGAGCATAATAATCCAACAACTCCGTGGACTGAACGCGAACAGAAGCTTAAGCTGGTGGAGTTATTGCTTGATTTTGTGAGAAATGGAACTGCACACCGATCCCAAAGGAAAACCAAAGTCGATCCAGATCAGTTTGAAACCATCATTATGGTTTTTTACCTCATGCTACTTCCCAAGTTGCAAGAAGCTGTTTATGATGTGGCAGGAAAGCCTGCTCTTGTATATTTGGGATTGGCCTAGCCTTAAGGTATGTATCTGAACTAAAATATAAGCATTGAAGTTAAGAAATTCTAATGCTTGCCATTCTTAATGAATGAGTGTTAAGGACTAACACATCTGTCACTGTATAACAGCAATTCTTGTATTAATGAAATGATGTCTTTTCAATACAATATTTATACCTTTACCAGTTTACCTAGAGAGTGTAATCTGGAATATACTTGTTCTTTCTGAAGTCCTGTAAATAATATATGTATAGTTAGAGGCATACGGTTTGGCATTACAATTGATCTGAGATCTGTAGTTATTCAGTGTATTTGGTACTCACCTGTGACGGTGATGAAGTTAACTAGTAAGGTAACTAAGCATCATTATGCAGCGGTCTGTTTGTATGCGGAATCATGTTTGTAAAATTAGTCCTACACAAACAGATGCACTAGACCCTGCATGCAGATTTCACTGAAAACTGTGTAGCAACTACTATCTGGTCCTGGGTTTGGCACAACATTTTGTCCATAGATTTAGAAGTCTCTACTTGCCAGCATGCCAGTATGAAGTATGCAATTGGTAAGCTATCACTGAGTTGTGACCGTCATGATCAAGTAGGCCTTCCCTTCAGTCAACCTATTCAAACACAGTATTGCTTATTTTTGAATTAAACTGCCTTTCACCTGGAGCCAATCTAGTTATCTTGTTGAGCTCTTGAAGCTATTGCTTTTGGTTCAGCTCTTGAAGGTTAAATATAGATCTTAAGGATGTTTCTAACTCAAGAATTGTCTCAAGGAAAATGTCTTTGAACCTACATATCGTTTTCATTTGTACACAACCTGAAAATGCTCTTTGAAGTCTTTGTAAAATATTTATTTCAGTGCCATCAAACCTGGTCTTCTGCAATTCATGAATGCAAGAATCCGAAACTTGAGATTCAAAAGAGAAAATAAGAACATTTAGGACAATGAAGTATTTGTTTGAAGTATCTTGATCTGGCCAAAAGAAGTAGAGTAGTGGAAGTTGGCAACTTTGTGATAGCAATATGGACTTTGATATTTCCAGTGAGCTCACCTCTTGGATGTGGGTTCTCCTAATACCAGGGGCAACATAAGGAGTCTTGCTTTTATTTTTCCACGTGGCAACAAACAAAATATTTGTCTCAATGTGAGAAGATACCTGAGTTCACTCTAGATTTCTGCGCTTCTAGCTTCTGCAGTAATTCTGGTCTGGATGTCTTCTATCTAAAATGATTTCTGAGCTTAATCCAATACTGTTGGATTATAGAAAGGCTGTTGGTACCGATCAGTCATAATCAATCAAGGGCCTTGTCTGGAAGCTTCGTGTTGGCTAATGACATACAGAAAACCTAATCCGTTGTAAGAGATACTGAAGTTTAAAAGCTGCATTTTCTGGATATACATGAAAGTAATACAAATGATGTCTGGAATCTGTTGTAGTGTCCTGATTCCTGTATATGGCTTAAAACATTTTCCTTTTTCTCGTCAAAGTCATGGGGAGGCACGTGGATTAGTAGAACTAGACTGCGCTCTGCTGCGGGAAATGGTTGATATAATTTTTGGTTGATAACATGAGAGCCAAAATAAATAATACATATGACCTATAATATTTGATTATGTATAGTTGAGAAAATATTTTCCCATGCATGGTTGAATGTTGTGGTGTTCTTTTCCCATGCATGATTGCATGTTGTGGTGGGGCTTATTCCACTAATAATTGTATGGTATAGCGAGGTGGCGTGCTTGCATGTTGAGATAAGTAAGTTAGTGGGGATGACTCTTAGGTATATAGGTTTTGTTTTGAGTGCAACTGCTGGTGTGCGGAGTTGGTTTCTGTTGATGCATGAAATTTGTGATTCTTATTTCTCCAATGCAACAATGAACGTTTATTATTTATTCAGTGGATTTTGCCCAGAATACAAATTTACAACCTTTTCCTATTCCTACATGATAAATCTAAAACACCATTTAGGCACATAGGCGTGGGGCGAGGTATTGATACTAAGCAGTAAATTGCGCCTGCATTTGCTCAGATTCGTAAATAGGATGCAATGAAATATCTTCATGCTACATAATCTTCAAATGCATGGGGTTTCTGATGTGAAAAATTTGCATATTTCTATATTTCAGAGGCTACCATTTACAGTCGGTTCATGGTTGCTACAGTTTATGTCCCTATGGTGCTTCACGAATCACGACTATTTTCTGCCGGTGATATTCTTGATCCTTCAGGTGTGTCCCTTTCCCCCCCTTTGACTTGTCTTCATTCTAGCACCATTTCATTTTTCTCCACATCTATAACAAGCTTGATCAGGACTATGATTTAATGACCAGTACTATAATGTTTTCTCCCCTTGTGTATTCAGGGGCATAATGATTTCCTTATCCATAATCTAAGGATGCTTTTCTAACTCTGGGAACAACTCAGTGTGCACTTGCTCTGGATATAGTTTGTGGCGCACTGAAGCCTCCTGTTTAAGAACTGACCCTCTTGCTTTTGTTCCAGGTCCTCGCTCTTGCTTACTACACTACATCCTACTTCCCTGGAGGCTCTAGTGGATTAAAAATTCTCTCTTCAATTCTCCTGTCTACAGTACCAGATGTCATGACCCCATCGTTTTGCTAGTACCATCTACAAATGTTAGGCACATACGTTGGGAATGGACTGAAGAAGGTTTGTTGAGCTATTTGGTAGCACATTTGTGGGAATAAAGTTACTGCTAGCGATTTATGTGGCCAAAGTTATGGCTAAAGCGGCTGTTGCTTTTTGGGATATGGTACTAGGCACACCAGCTAAAAAATATAAGAAAAACCAAACAATACCGAAACTTTGTTGTGGTGAAAATGGTGAGTTGAAGTTTCTGTGAAGAAATGGCTTCCATGGTCTTGGCGGAGAATGTAAAATTGCAACTTCAAAAACTTTATTTTTTTACATGGAACTGATTTCATTCTTTTAATGCATAGAAGACCATGGAAGTCATTTCTTTGTGAAACTTTACACGTCAATATAACATAGACCATGTTTGTTATAAAGTAGTTTCAGAACTGTTTGATCTTTTCCACATTTTCAAATTATATATTTTCAGTGTGGTGCCCCTAGACCAAGTTCCATAGGGTATTTTTTCCTTTTTTTTTCCTTTCGTTTTGCAAGAAGTGCTGTAGATATTTTGGGGAAAAGTCGATTGTGCAGTTGTAGGGATTGAGTGTGAACTTTGTCCTGTATCACGGTATCACCTAGCCTCGGAAGCATGTGATATTTCCCCCTTCATCTAAACTAGGTGTCAAGTTTGCGTAGCCGTGTAATTTGTTTTTGTGACGAAGAGAGAGGTCTACTGAATACGAATAATGTTGTTACAATCAGTTCGAAGAAGCTCTAAAACAGAAGAACGGCCGACAAGGCGTACTGTCTCTATAACTTTAATGTAAGATGTTTTTGCCGTTCTAATTACATTAAGGAGGTATCACCGACATTGTAACGTAATCTGATTACAGCGGGATCAGTTGCCGTCAAATCGTCTTTGTTTCACCACGGCTGTAATCAGATTACGCCCCAAATCAGCTGTATCGGGACCCCCTTTTCTGTTCCCGCAGCCGCACAAGCCGCTCAAAGCGTGCGAGAAAAAAAAGAGCATCGACAACCACAGCTCGCCAGCCGTCGGCGTGCTTGGACAAAACCAAACAAATTACGTTGCCATTTTTGTTGCCAAACACCTCCGTAATGTATCTGAGGATAAATTGTATACTTGGGATGGTTGTACTATCATTAAGACACTACACAAGCATTTGATGATAGTACACCCATAGTATATAGAGCAAACTCCCCCACAATATATGCATGTGTGAATGAATTTTGAATGTCATTGCATATATTGGTTGACATAAACTAGGAGAAAGTTCTTTTATGATTCTTGAGTTATAGGGATCCCGCACTATTAAGAGGGGATCAAAAGGGTTAATGATAGATTTGCTCAAGTCAACATCTTCTATTTCTACTTCCTCACATCATATTCCAACATAGGCATATTTCGTTCCTATCCAATACAAATACAAAATGCCTATACATCTACCAAAGAAAATCCAAAGCCAAATAGGTCACCAAAATACATGATAAAACCTTTGCATAATTTGCATCCTCCAATTTTGTTGATCTTGGGTGGTTATCTATGTGAGGACCTGGGCTTTTTCCATAGCTTCAAAACGAGCCCAAGATCATCAAAATCAGAGTCCGGATGTAAAAGTTATGCATGTTTTAGTTTCGGGTCTTCTACTGTTTTTTTGTTGCCCGGATCATCCGGGTTCCAGCCCGGATCATCCGGGTTTCTCGACAAAATCATCACAGGAACTTATTCTACTAGCCGGATCATTCGGCTACCCATCCAGATCATCCGGGAATTGCCCGGATCATCCGGCTGCGTCCCCGGACATCCGGGTATCTACTACCACATTGTATATTGACCTTCCCGGATCATCCGGGCATTGCCCGGATCATCCGAGTATGCGTCCAGATCATCCGGGCAGGTCAACAACTGCGGGAAACGGCTCTATTTTCTTGGGGGTATAAATATCCCTCTCCCACTCCGGGAGAGGGTTGACCACTCCATCCAAAATCGCCCCAAAAACACAAGTGGCTCCCTCTCACTTCTCCTACACAAAATCTTAGATCCCGGAGAGATTAGTGAGTGTTCTTGAGAGTTGTTCCAATCAAAAGATAGATTCTCTCCCTCTCCCTCTTGTGACCAAAGCAATTCGTGATTTGAGCAAGTCTTGAGCATTTCCCCTTGATCTTGTTACTCTTGGAGGTTGGAGACTCCTAGGCGGTAGGAGTGCTCCTGTGAGGAATCAACTTGTGATTTGTCCCCCGGAAAGTTTGTGAAGGTTTGGAGGCCGCCTCAAGGTCTACCACTAGTGGTTGGGAATCGTCTTCGTGGTGATATCTCAAGGAGAATAGGGTGAGCCTTCGTGGTGTTGGTGTGCCTTCGTGGTAACACCCATCCCTCCAACGGTGACTAGCTTCCCTCCAAGGAAGTGAACATCGGGATACATCATCGTCTCCGTGACTTTGGTTATCCCTAACCCTAACTCCTTACTTGTGGTTTACTTTAGTCTCTTGACCTTGCATACAATATATCTTGTTGTTCTCATTGTAGTGTGTTGGCTATTCCCTTGAAGAGATTATTTAGGCCAACACTTTATAGTCCGCAATTCATACTTCCTACTATTGTTCTATCTTGTGCTCAGTGTGAATTGCTAGCTTTGTAACATTCATTTCCATATCTTGTGACATAACTTGTGTAAGCTTGTAGTACTTACTTGAGTTTGGTATTATCATTCAATTCCATATATTGTGATACAATTTGTGTAAGCTTGTATTGCTTACTTGTGGTTGTGTGTATTATTCATTTTCATATCTCGTGATATACATTAAGTAAGTTTGTGTAACTTACTTGTGCTTACTCATATCCTCGTTGTTCTCGTCTTCTTTATCCTGTGTTGTTCGTGCACTTAGTGAGCCTAGTATATTTAGGATTTGTGCTTGAAAAGTATCCGCTTAGTTTATTTTCGCATTAGGATATAGCCAAATCCGTAGAAGATTTTAAAACGCCTATTCACCCTCCTCTAGGCAACATCGTGGTCCTTTCAATGCCAACATGCACGGTAAATGCCAAAAAATGTCTTACATATAGCACACGAGACCTGAAATGCGCCAGCAAATCAAACCCGTGGTAAAATTGTGATTGGTTTACGTGCGAAAAATTTAGATGAGAAACGATGAACTCACGTCTTCATTTCAAAATTAGTACGTCTTCATTTCAAACGAAATTATTCTGTTTGTGCACACGAGCGCTTAGAGGCAACCGTTTGCATAGGCCTTTCCGCGAGCGCGGCGACCGGGGATATTTTTCACCCTTTTCACCTAGGCCGCCAACACCCCCCCACCGTCCGCCCGCGTTTCACTCAACTAGTCCACCCAATCTCCTTCGCCAGCTCCCCCCTCCCCCAGATCCACAGCAAAACCCTCTCCGGCGCCGCCGTGCTCACCCCGGCCGTGTGCCCGCTCTTCGGAGTCAAGCCTACCTCCACTGCCGTTCCCAACACGCGGCGACCCGCGCCTCGCCGTCTTCATTTGCTCGCCAGCCACCCTCGAGCATATCGATGCAGTAACCCTCGCCTCTCCTGTGGTCCGGCCGGTTTGCATTAAGAATCATGTTAGTTACCGCTCTCCATCACGGTGAGGCATATTTGCTCGCAATCCCTCTTCCAATTTCGTTCTGTATGTTCCCAAATTGGCTATAAAATAACGGAGAGCGTATATATGTTCATTATCTACCTTCCTTACTACATATAAGCTGTATTTGTTCCAATAAGTTACTGCCTATTTACAGATCGCGGGCGCCCGAGTCACACAAACTTAACAAATTAGCCGTACATTTTCTAAATTATTGCTTGTCATGTTTAGAAAGCTTGATACCAAGTTTTTAGTTTTATGTTTATCCTCCTTTCCCGAGTTTTGCATGTGTTCTCTGTAGATGCTGAGTAGCAGCGACAACACTCATTCAGGGCATGTATCTTCATCTGATTCGGACAACCCTAGGTCTTTAGCAGATTGTGAGGGATCAAGTAGTCTTGAACAGGATAGAGCTGCAACAATTACCCTTCCGGTCAGGACACGGAGGAACGCTCCAAGGAAGCCCACACACCAGCCTAAAGGTGTATATGAAGTAACCGAGATTGATTTAAGTCATGGGCTCCAACTAAACCAGATAAAACACACATGAGGTTCAGGAGTGTGTGTGGATTTGTTGGCAGGGCAAGGCTCAACATTAATCTGCCGGGGTTTCGAAAGGCTGACACAGAAACACGACGAAGGATAGTCCGGGAGATCATGGATCACTTCAACGTTCCAAAGCAATGGAGAATGCAGGTGGAACACGTTGCACTGAAGAAGGCTAGGGATGCTTGGAGAAACTGGAAGCACGTGTTGTACAAGAAGTACTTGAGTGAAGGCAAGGACCCAATCCCCGCATACCCCCAAATTACAAAGGCAGACTGGGCAAAATTCAAAAGGGTCAGGGCAACTCCAGAGTTTGCTATGAAGAGTTTCAAGCAATCGGAACTTCAGAAGAAGAACATACACCCCCACCGTATGGGTGTGGCAGGATACTACGGCATGAAACTGATATGGGAACAGGAGGACAAAGCAGCAGTAGCGACGGGTGGGAATCCGTCCTTTAGTGAAATCAAGGGCGAACGCGCCAGAGACTACTTGCGGGCACGTGCAAAGAGGCGTGATGACGGAACTTATTACTTTGAAAACGCACGTGACGCCAAACTGTATGAAGTGATGGTAGAGGCTTCCAAGATCCCTGGAAGGTTCTACAGGAACTCAGGGCCATGTGACATTCTGTCCATTGCTTTGGACAGAAAAGAGCCCCTGGGCGTGCAAGGAGTATAGGTGTTAATGTCCCGCACAAGAGGGCTTTCACACTCAGCAAAGAAGAGAGGCTTAGCATGAAAAAAGCGAGGAGTGAAATGAAGCAGAATGCATTGTTTGAAAAGTTAAACAAGGAGATGTATCCGGCTGTTCGAAAGGATGTTGAGGAGTCAATGATGATGCAGAAGACTCTAACACTGACAGATAGCCGGCAGACGGGAGGGAAGGCAGGCATGGATGATGCTTCTTATTGCGCGGCAACTCTGCACAAGAGTAGCTGTGCATCAGCTGACCCCAGCGACACTGAGACTGCAGCTGCTCATGATGATGCTATATCTGATCTATCTGGAATGAAAGACAGACTGAAGGGCGTGCTTACACATTATGAAGGTACATTAAAATGTGCAACATTATGGATTTGCCCACCCTTCTTGGAAGATGGCCTCTTCTTGGACAATGCGCCATTGAAGCCGGGCTGTGTGAAGTGCTACGTGACTGAAGTAAAGCCTGGATTCAATGAATTTGCCCTGAAGAATGTCCTAGGAGACTTCGATGAGCAAAGGACCTTGGGAGAAACGCTGTTACATCACATCTAGTGGCCACGAAAGGAAATAGAGTTCATCGATGAGATTCCTGAAGCCCCGCCAAGAGCAGCCACTGTCGCCCCTCAACCGGTGACGCTCTCCTTGCCAGAGTAGCTCTCGCGGGCTGATGCATCAACCTGTGATCAGCCAGACCGACTTTGTGGTGTACAGGCCATGTCATCCTCCACCCCAAAGTAGCCAGTGGCAAGTCCTACAACTGTTGATGACGCACCACCGGTTCAGATGCCGGCCGCTGAAGTAGCGGGGGGAGACCCAGCTGCAGCACATGCTCAGCAAAGCAACCTGGTGGAACTGACTGCTAAGCAGTCTGATGCTTCGGAACCGCCTGCTAAGCAGTTTGTAGGTCCAGAACCGACTGCTCATCAGTCCATCGGTCCGCAGGTGCGTGATCAGCATACCAATGCGTCAGCACTTCCTGCTCAGCAAACCAATGCGTTGGAACGGCCTCCTCAGCACACCAACAAGTTGTCACCACCTGTGTAGAAACCCAACATAGCTTCAATGCATGGTCAATAGTCCGATGCCTCTGCTCCTACAGCCCAGCAGTCCGTCACTACAGCACCGCTAGCTCAGCGGTTCGGCATAGATAAACAATCTGCTAAGAAGTCCAACCAAGCTTCACCGTCTGCTCGGCAGTCTACCGTGCAGGCAACCAGACATTCTGCCAGAAATGCTTCAAGTACCAAGAAGGAAGTGGCCAAAAAGGCTACACCCACGACCACGAGGAAGCGAAGCGGGAAAGTGAAGAGGAAAGAGAACGATTGCCTCTTACTTAAAGCACTCATCGCCCAGAACCAAATTAACAACAGCTTGTTCGAATCGGGGAGTAATATTATTTCTGGCGCCATGGATGATGAACAAGTAGCATTGTTGCTTGCTAAAATAAAAGCAGACGTACTTGAAGCACACAATTACGTCCATGGCCAGCCATTTCTTGTTGGCAAATACTTTGATGAGTGCAGCTCCAGTTGCCGCGAGTTACATGAATATTACATGAATCAAATGTCAAAAGGTCATCACCATTTGCTAGTCTGTATGCGATTTATCCCACAAACCGGAGACAAGCGTGAGGGGCTTTGCGGGAGTTCGGACCGATCCCAAGCCCGCTTCTGATCACCCTGGACACCAAACCCACCCCTCCTCCCTCCGCCCGCGCTCGCTTCCCCCTGGTGCCAACTGCCCACATTCATGCCGCTATAGAGCGTGCGGCTCCACATTGAAGGCGGCTCTGGGCGGACACGACCTCTTACTGCCTCCTTTTCATTGAAGCAGCGTGCCGGCCAAGGGCACCGTCTGCTGCACGCCTAGCTGAACGCGCCTCCTTGCTGCATTCGAACGCGTCCATTTAACCCACGTGGAAGCCGAGAAACCTACTCCGGTCACCTGTCCGTTCACGAGCGGGCCAACATTAAACGCAACGTCGGGCAAGCTCCTCGTCTGCCCTCTATTTAAACGAGGCCAGACGCCGGGCAAACCACCAAGTCCACCGCTCCCCATCTCCTTCCACCATTTTCTGCACCATTTCGATGGCATCCGACGAGCAGGAAGACCAGTTCTCCGACATAAAAGTCGGCTGGGTGGCTCTATTGGAAATAAGCCCTAGAGGCAATAATAAAATGGTTATTATTATATTTCCTTGTTCATGATAATCGTTTATTATCCATGCTATAATTGTATTGACTGGAAACTCAAATACATGTGTGAATACATAGACAACAACGTGTCCATAGTAAGCCTCTACCAGACTAGCTCGTTGATCAAAGATGGCTATGGTTTCCTAGCCATGGACATGAGTTGTCATTTGATAACGGGATCACGTCATTAGGAGAATGATGTGATGGACAAGACCCAAACTATAAACGTAGCATATGATCGTGTCAAGTTTATTGCTATTGGTTTCTCCATGTCAAGTATAAGTTCCTATGACCATGAGATCATGCAACTCACTAACACCGGAGGAGTACCTTGTGTGTACCGAACGTTGCAATGTAATTGGGTGACTATAAATGTGCTCTACAGGTATCTTCGAGGGTGTCTGTTGAGTTGGCATGGATTAAGACTGGGATTTGTCACTCCATATGACGGTGAGGTATCGCAGGGCCCACTCGGTAATACAGCATCACAATGAGCTTGCAAGCAATGTGACCAATGAGTTTGTCACGGGATCTTGTATTACGAACGAGTAAAGAGACTTGCCGGTAACGAGATTGAACTACATATGGAGATACCAACGGTCGAATCTCAGGCAAGTAACATACCGATAGACAAAGGGAACTACATACGGGATTAGGCGAATCCCTGACATCGAGGTTCGACAACCAATAAGATCTTCATAGAATGTGTAGGAACCAATATGGGCATCCAGGTCCCGCTATTGGTTATTGACCGTAGAGGTGTCTCGGTCATGTGTGCATAGTTCTCGAACCCGCAGGGTCTACACACTTAACATTTGGTGATGATATAAGTATAGTTGAGTCATTATGGTGGTTATCAAAGGTTGTTCGGAGTCCCGGATGAGATCCCAAACGTGACAAGGAACTCTGGAATGGTCCGGAGGTGAAGATTGATATATTGGACGAAGGGTATTGGAGTCCGGAATTGTTTCGGGGGTACCGGGTGATGACTAGTGTCACCAAAAGGGGTTTCGGGGGGCCCCGGCAAGTGTTGGGGGCCCCATGGGCCAAGGGGAGGGGGCAAACCAGCCCACTAAGGTCTTGAGAGCCCCCCTCACCCCATCTCACGTAACCAGGAGGGTTGGGGCGCCCCCTTGGGCTTCCCACCACTTTGGCTTGGGGGCCAAGTCTCCTAGGGGGAAAACCCATCTAGGGTTTCCCTCTTGTGGCCACCGGCCCTAGATGGGATCCCCTAGGGGTGCCCCCTCTGCCCCATCCCCCTATATATAGAGAGGTAGAGAGAGGGCAGTGATACGTCTCCAACGTATCTATAATTTTTGATTGTTCCATGCTGTTATATTATTATCATTCTTGGATGTTTTACAAGCATTTTAAAATCATTTTATATCATTTTTTGGGACTAACCTATTGACATAGTGCCAAGTGCCAGTTGCTATTTTCTACTTGTTTTTTACATCACAGAAAATCAATATCAAACGGAGTTGAAATGCAGCGAAACTTTTTGGAGAATTTTTATGGACCAGAACACCCAGGATGGGCCAGAGCAGCACCTGGGGGCTGCCCCAAGCGGGGCACAACCCACCAGGGTGCGCCTGGCCCCCCAGGCGCGCCCAGGTGGGTTGTGCCCACCTCGATGGCCTCGCGCACCCCCTCTTTGCACTATAAATCACCAAATATTCCAAAACCCTCGGGGGTAGCCCTAGATCAGAAGTTCCGTCGCTGCAAGGCCTCTGTATCCACGAGATCCAATCTATACCTCATTTCGGCACCCTGCCGGAGGGGGAGATCATCACCTGTGGCCATCTTTATCATCCTGACGGCCACGACGATGAGGAGGGAGTAGTCCACCCTCGGGGCTGAGGGTTTGTACCAGTAACTATGTGTTTAATCTCTCTCTCTCTCTCTCTCTCTCTCGTGTTCTTGAGATGTCACGATATTGATGTATCGCGGGCTTTGTTAATATAGTCGGATCATATGGTGTTTTACCCTCTCTATCTTGTTGTGATGAATTGAGTTTTCCATTTGAGATTTCGTTGTTATCGAATTGAATACTTTTATGGATTTGAGAACACTTGATATATGTCTTGCAGTTGAATACTCGTGGTGACAATGGGGGATTGTATTGATTCACTTGATATATGTTTTGGCATTCAACTCGCGGATTCCCGAGGTGACATTGGGGTAATCTATGCATAGGGGTTGATGCACGTTCTTGCCTTTGTTTCTCCAGCAGAAATCTTGGGGCACTCTTTGAAGTTCTTTGTGTTGGATTGAATATTATAAATCTGAATTTGCTTTGGTGTTATTTTAGTACGAACTCTAGGATAGATTGAACGAAAAGAATAGCTTTGTGTTATTTTAATATGGACTCTTGAATAGATCGAATGGAAAGAATAGCTTTGAGGTGGTTTCGTACCCTACAAACAATTTCGTCTTATGTCCTCTGCTAAATAGGAACTTTGGAGTGTTTCTTCATCGCATGTTGAGGGATAGTTATATGATCCAATTATATTAGCACTGTTGACAGATTGCACTAGCGAAAGTACGGACCCTAGGCCTCATTTTCAAGCATTGCAATACCGTTTTTGTGCCCGTTTACTATTTGCTACTTTGCTGTTTTTATTTATTCAGATTATAAAAATATATTTCTACCATCAATATTACACTTTTATCACCATCTCTTCGCTGAACTAGTGCACCTATACAATTTGCCATTGTATTGGCTGTGTTGGGGACACAAGAGATTTCTTGTATTTGGTTGCAGGGTTGTTCGAGAGAGACCATCTGCATCCTACACCTCCCACGGATTGATAAAGCTTAGGTCATCCAATTGAGGGAAAATTGCTACTGTCCTACAAAACTCTGCGCTTGGAGGCCCAACACGAGTCTACAAGAATAAAGTTGCGTAGTAGACATCAAGCCCTTTTGTGGCGCCGTTGCCGAGGAGGTGAGTGCATGAACTATATCTTTATATCTTGCAGTTGAATCTTTTAGTTTCCTGTTTTATCACTAGTTTAGTTTATAAAAAGAAAGCTACAAAAAATGGAATTGAGGTTGCATCATATTATTGATCATCTTTATAATATATTTCTTGAAAATGATGGATCGGAAAGTTGTGCTCAATTGCTAGAAGAAGTCAATAAAATGTTTGGCACAAAATATTTGAATGATGAGCATGATTGCAATGTTGTTGGTATGAACTCTTTGAATATCCATGATGCTAATGATATGCAAAGCCATAAGCTTGGGGATGCTATGTTTGATGAAGATGATATTTTTAGTCCCTCAAGTTTTGATGAGAAAATTTATTATGATGTGCTACCTCTTGAGCACTGCGTTGGTTTTCCCTTGAAGAGGAAAGGGTGATGCAGTAAAGCAGCATAAGTATTTCCCTCAGTTTTAAGAACCAAGGTATCAATCTAGTAGGAGGCCACGCACGAGTCCCTCGCACCTGCACAAACAAACAAGAACCTCGCAACCAACGCGATAAAGGGGTTGTCAATCCCTTCACGGTCTCTTACGAGAGTGAGATCTGATAGAGATGATAGATAATATTTTTGGTATTTTCGTATGATAAAGATGCAAAGTAAATAAAGCAAAGTAAACGGAAAAGAAAATAGCAATGTGTTGGAAGATTAATATGATGGAAAATAGACCCGGGGGCCATAGGTTTCACTAGTGGCTTCTCTCAAGATAGCATAAGTATTTGCAATGGGTGAACGAATTACTGTTGAGCAATTGATAGAATTGAGAATAGTTATGAGAATATCTAGGTATGATCATGTATATAGGCATCACGTCCGAAACAAGTAGACCGAAACGATTCTGCATCTACTACTATTACTCCACATATCGACCGCTATCCAGCATGCATCTAGAGTATTAAGTTCATGAAGAACAGAGTAATGCATTAAGAAAGATGACATGATGTAGAGGGATAAACTCATGCAATATGATATAAACCCCATCTTTTTATCCTCGATGGCAACAATACAATACGTGCCTTGCTGCCCCTACTGTCACTAGGAAAGGACATCGCAAGATTGAACCCAAAGCTAATCACTTCTCGCATTACAAGAACGATCAATCTAGTTGGCCAAACCAAACGAATAATTCGAAGAGACTTGCAAAGATAACCAATCATACATAAAAGAATTCAGATTTGACTCAAATATTGTTCATAGACAATCTTGATCATAAACCCACAATTCATTAGATCTCGACAAACACACCACAAAAGAAGATTACATTGAATAGATCTCCACAAGAGAGGGGGAGAACATTGTATTGAGATCCAAAAAGAGAGAAGAAGCCATCTAGCTAATAACTATGGACCTGAAGGTCTGAGGTAAACTACTCACACTTCATCGGAGAGGCTTTGGAGATGATGTAGAGGCCCTCCGTGATCAATGCCCCTTCCGGCGGAGCTCTGGAACAGGCCCCAAGATGGGATCTCGTCGGTACAGAAAGTTGCGACGGTGGAATTAGGTTTTTGGCTCCGTATCTAGTAGTTTGGGGGTACGTATGTATATATAGGAGGAAGGAGTACATCGGTGGAGC
>NC_041381.1:388447987-388501231 GCF_002162155.2 Triticum dicoccoides
TCCTCCTTTGTTTCTTGATGTAGGGTCCAAGTCCTCTGGATCACGTTCGTTGAGAAAATCACGTTCCCGAAGGTTTCATTCCGTTTGGACTCCATTTGATATTCTTTTTCTGCAAAACTCTGAAATAGGCAAAAAACAGCAAGGGTTGGGCCTCCGGTTAATAGGTTAGTCCCAAAAGTAATATAAAAGTGTATAATAAAGCCCAATAATGTCCAAAACAGAATATAATATAGCACGAAGCAATCAAAAATTATAGATATGTTGGAGACGTATCATGATGAAAGCATGCCTCCTATTTATGATGATTATATTGACGAAAGTGGATTTGGAGAGGTCATGACTTTATTTAATGATGAATCCACTATTTTGGAAGAGGTTTCAATTGACTATTATAACAAAGTTGCTATCTATGATGATTATGGTGATGACATGTATGATATATTGAATAATGATAACTAGCCTTCATTTTGCACCAAGTATGATCACTACTTGTGCATCCAAAATCCTTTAAACCAGTTTTGCCACATGAGTCCACTATATCTACCTATATGCGGTATTCTTTTGCCGTTCTAAGCAAATTTTTATGTGCCATCTCTAATTTTCAAAACAAAATTCTCTTTTGTGTGCTCGTACCGCTCGCGAGGTGGTGAGGGGTGGCCAATATTTTTCATGCTAGATGTGTTATTCTCACGATGAGTGTTTATTCACTTGTCATTGCACGAGAGTAAGGCAAAGGTATTAGGGATGCCCAGTCCTGAAATGAAAAGTGAATTTACTTTATATTGTCAAATAATAAATTCCTTGGAAAGTGTTGGTATGGAGGGCAACCGTGGATTCGGCCAGCCATGGAAAGTGAAAGTATGGTGGAAAAAGGAATAAACTTTATTTTCTGTTTGGGAACCGCCTATGATATATCTAGCATGGAAAGTGTTGGGAGCTCTAAGTCGTTTTCGTTGGTGGTAAAAGTATGCCTCTCAAAATGTTTTTATCTCTCTATTTCTTGCTTTGAGCTCTGGCACCTCTACAAATCCCTACTTCCCTCTGTGAAGGGCCTTTCTTTCACTTTATGCAATTTTTATTTTTAATTTGAGTGTCCATCTTCTCTTATAAAGCACCAACTAGGGGGCACTATGATCATACTTGAGCATTGGGTGTAGCTAATATGCGAGTGTGTTTCATGAATTGATCAATGATTAATCATGATGGGCTAGGGATAACTTATTTTAGCATTGATATTTTGAAAAGACATGGTTGCTTGTTGATATGCTTGAGTATTTAAGTTATCATGTCAAAACTAGACTATTGCTTTGAATCATATAAAAGTCCAAATGTCCATGCTATAAAGAAAAGAATATGAGATGACATGTTAGGTAGCATTCCACATCAAAAATTCAGTTTTTATCATTTACCTACTCGAGCACGAGCAGGAATTAAGCTCAGGGATGCTGATACGTCTCAAATGTATCTATAATTTTTGATTGTTCCATGCTGTTATATTATCATTCCTGGATGTTTTACAAGCATTTTAAAATCATTTTATATCATTTTTTGGGACTAACCTATTGACATAGTGCCAGTTGCTGCTTTCTACTTGTTTTTTACATCGCAGAAAATCAATATCAAATGGAGTCCAAATGCAGCGAAAGTTTTTGGAGAATTTTTATGGACCAGAACACCCAGGATAGGCCAGAGCAGCACCTGGGGGTGCCCCGAGGTGGGCACAACCCACCAAGGCGCGCTTGGGCCCCCAGGCGCGCCCAGGTGGGGTGTGCCCACCTCAGTGGCCTCCTGCACCCCGTCTTTGCACTATAAATCACAAAATACTCCAAAACCCTCGGGGGTAGCCCTAGATCAGAAGTTCCGCCGCCGCAAGGCCTCTGTATCCATGAGATCCAATCTAGACCCCGTTACGGCACCCTGCCGAAGGGGAAGATCATCACCGGTGGCCATCTTCATCATCCCGACGGCCACCACGATGAGGAGGGAGTAGTCCACCCTTGGGGCTAAGGGTTTGTACCAGTAGCTATGTGTTTAATCTCTCTCTCTCTCTCTCGTGTTCTTGAGATGTCACGATCTTGATGTATCGTAGGCTTTGTTAATATAGTCGGATCATATGGTGTTTTCCCCTCTCTATCTTGTTGTGATGAATTGAGTTTTCCCTTTGAGATTTCGTTGTTATCGGATTGAGTACTTTTATGGATTTGAGAACACTTGATATATGTCTTGCAATTGAATACTCGCGGTGACAATGGGGTATCGTATTGATTCACTTGATATATGTTTTGACACTCAACTCGCAGATTCCCTAGGTGACATTGGGGTAATCTATGCATAGGGGTTGATGCATGTTCTTGTCTTTGTTTCTCCGGTAGAAATCTTGGGGCACTCTTTAAAGTTCTTTGTGTTGGATTGAATATTATAAATCTGAATTTGCTTTGGTGTTATTTTAGTACGAACTGTAGGATAGATCGAACGGAAAGAATAGCTTTGTGTTATTTTAGTACGGACTCTTGAATAGATCGAATGGAAAGAATAGCTTTGAGGTGGTTTCGTACCCTACAAACAATTTCGTCTTATGTTCTCTGCTAGATAGGAACTTTGGAGTGTTTCTTCATCGCACGTTGAGGGATAGTTATATGATCCAATTATATTAGCACTGTTGAGAGATTGCACTAGCGAAAGTACGAACCCTAGGCCTCATTTTCAAGCATTGCAATACCGTTTTTGTGCCCGTTTACTATTTGCTACCTTGCTGTTTTTATTTATTCAGATTATAAAAATATATTTCTACCATCAATATTACACTTTTATCACCATCTCTTCGCCGAACTAGTGCACCTATACAACTTTCCATTGTATTGGCTGTGTTGGGGACATAAGATATTTCTTGTATTTGGTTGCAGGGTTGTTCGAGAGAGACCATCTTCATCCTACACCTCCCACGGATTGATAAACCTTAGGTCATCCACTTGAGGGAAAATTTCTACTGTCCTACAAAACTCTGCGCTTGGAGGCCCAACACGAGTCTACAAGAATAAAGTTGCGTAGTAGACATCAGGCAGCCGCACCCATCTATGCCACAGCGCTGCCCTCCCTCTCCCTCGTAGCCATCTTGTTCTCGATAGCTCTTAGCGAAGCTCTACCGAGATTTCTCCACCACAACCACCACCACGCAGTCGTGCTGCTGGAGGACTCGAGCTACTACTTCACCATCGCTTGCTGGATCGAGGAGGTGAAGGCGTCATCAAGCCGTACGTGTGTTGAACACGGAGGTGCTGTCCGTTCGGCGCTAGACCGGGAGTTCGCGGGACGGACCGTGATTGGATCGAGAAGACGTTTGACTACATCAACCGCGTTTCTTAACGCTTCCGCTTAGCGATCTACAAGGGTTTGTAGATGCAATCTCTCCTCTCGTAGATGTGCATCTCCTAGATTGATCTTGGTGAGTGTAGGAAATATTTTGTTTCCCATGCAACGTTCCCCGACAGTGGCATCATGAGCTAGGTCTATGCGTAGATGACATCACGAGTAGAACACAAAGGAGTTTGTGGGCATTGATATTCAAATTGCTTCCTTCCTTGGTCTTTTCTTGATTCGAAGGTATTGTGGGATGAAGCGGCCCCGACCAACTTTACATGTCCACGTACATGAGACCGGTTCCATCAACAGACATGTGACTTTGTTGCCTAAAGATGGCTGGCGGGTGTGTGTCTCTCCCACCTTAGTTGAATCGGATTCGACAAAGGCGGTCCTTGTAGAAGGTTAAATAGCAACTTGCATATCACCGTTGTTGCTTTGCGTAGGTAAGAATCGTTCTTGCTAGATACCCATAGCAGCCACGTAAAACATGCGACAACAATTAGAGGACGTCTAACTTATTTTTGCAGGGAATGTTGTGATATGATATGGCCAAAGACATGATGAAATATATTTGATGTATGAGATGATCATGTTTGTAATAGTTTATATCGACTTGCATGTTGATGCATACGACAACCGGCAAGAGCCATAGGGTTGTCTTTAATTATTGTATGACATGCGTGTCAATCATTAAGTGCTATGTAATGCTTTACTTTATCGCTAAGCGGTAGCAATAGTAGTAGAAGCATGGTTGGCGTGACAACCCCGATGGCAACACAATGATGGAGATCATGGTGTCATGCCTGTGCTTTGGAGATGGAGATCAAAAAGCACGAGTTGATGGCCATATCATGTCACTTATGATTTGCATGTGATGTTAATCCTTTTATGCATCTTATTTTTCTTAGGACGACGGTAGCATTATAAGGTGACCCGTCACAAAAATTTCAAGATAAAATTATGTTCTCCCCAAGTGTGCACTGTTGCAAAAGTTCGTCGTTTTGAAGCACCACGTGATGATCGGGTGTGATAGACTCTACGTTCACATACAATGGGTGCAAGCCAGTGTTTCACATGCGGAACACTTGGGTTAAACTTGACGAGCCTAGCATGTACAGACATGGCCTCGGAACACAAGAGACTGAAAGGTCGAACACGAGTCATATAGTTGATATGATCAACATGGAGATGTTCACCATTGAAACCACCTCATCTCACATGACGATCGGCCTTGGGTTGGTGAATTTGGATCATGTTACACTCGGACAACCGGAGGGATGTTGATTTGAGTGAGAGTTCTTAGGTAATATGATTAATTGAACTCATTTATCATGAACAGTAGTCTAAGTCATCTTTGCAAATTTATGTTGTAGACCAATGGCTTGCGCAGTAGCTCCCCGGAATTTTAATGCGTTCCTAGAGAAAGCTAAGCTGAAAGATGATGGAAGTAACTTTGTGGACCGGGCCCGTAATCTGAGGATTATCCTCACGGCGGCCCAAAACGCTTATGTCCTTGATGCATGATGACCCACAAGTATAGGGGATCTATCGTAGTCCTTTTGATAAGTAAGAGTGTCGAACCCAACGAGGAGCAGAAGGAAATGACAAGCGGTTTTCAGTAAGGTGTTCTCTGCAAGCACTGGAATTATGGGTAACAGATAGTTTTGTGATAAGGTAAATGGTAACGAGCAACAAGTAATAAAAGTAAATAGGGTGCAGCAAGGTGGCCCAATCCTTTTTGTAGCGAAGGACAAGCCTGGACAATTATATAAAGGAAAACGCTCCCGATGACACATGGGAATTATCGTCAAGCTAGTTTTCATCACGCTCATATGATTCACGTTCGGTACTTTCATAATTTGATATGTGGGTGGACCGGTGCTTGGATGCTGCCCTTACTTGGACAGGCATCCCACTTATGATTAACTCCTAATGCAAGCATCCGCAACTACAAAAGAAGTATTAAGATAAACCTAACCATAGCATGAAACATATGGATCCAAATCAGCCCCTTACGAAGCAACACATAAACTAGGGTTTAAGCTTCTGTCACTCTAGCAACCCATCATCTACTTATTACTTCCCAATGCCTTCCTCTAGGCCCAAATAATGGTGAAGTGTCATGTAGTCGACATTCACATGACACCACTAGAGGAAAGACAACATACATCTCATCAAAATATTGAACGAATACCAAATTCACATGACTAATAATAGCAAGACTTCTCCCATGTCCTCAGGAACAAACGTAACTACTCACAAATCATATTCATGTTCATAATCAGAGGGGTATTAATATGCATATAGGATCTGAACATATAATCTTCCACCAAGTAAACCAACTAGCATCAACTACAAGGAGTAATCAACACTACTAGCAACCTACAGGTACCAATCTCAGACTTAGAGACAAGTATTGGATACAAGAGATGAACTAGGGTTTGAGAGGATATGGTGCTGGTGAAGATGTTGATGAAATTGACCCCCTCACGATGAGAAGATCGTTGGTGATGATGATGGTGATGGTTTCCCCCTCCCGGAGGGAAGTTTCCCTGCCAGAACAGCTCCGCCGGAGCCCTAGATTGGTTCCGCCAAGGTTCCACCTCATGGCGAGGGAGTCTCGTCCCGTAAGCTTGCTTCTGGTTTTTCTTCGAACGAAATACTTCATATAGCAGAAGATGGACACCGGAGGGCCACCAGGGGGCCCACGAGGTAGGGGGGCGCGCCCAGGGGGGTAGGGCGCCCCCACCCTCGTGGCCAGGGTGTGGGCCCCCTCTGGTATTTTCTTCGCTCAGTATTTTTTATATTTCCCAAAAATAATTTCCGTGGAGTTTCAGGACTTTTAGAGTTGTGCAGAATAGGACTCTAATATTTGCTCCTTTTCCAGTCCAGAATTCCAGCTGCCGGCATTCTCCCTCTTCATGTAAACCTTGTAAAATAAGAGAGAAAAGGCATAAGTATTATGACATAATGTGTAACAGCCCATAATGCGATAAATATCACTATCAAAGCATGATGCAAAATGGACGTATCAACTCCCCAAAGCTTAGACCTCGCTTGTCCTCAAGCGAAAGCCGACATCGATAAATATGTCCACATGTTTAGAGATAGAGGTGTCGATAAAAATAAAATACGGACATAAGGGCATCATGATCATTCTTATAACAACAACATATATGAATATTGTCATATTAAGGATAGTATAACCGCACCTAAACCGAGCTCTGTCAGCGATTTGCGTTTTAACCGTCCGTTTTCGTGATTTAGACGTTTCTGGCCATTAGATCACGTCTCGATGCCATCTGTCTCGCACTATGTAAATTCTAGCCCAGCTGTCCTGTGGGCTGCTGCTCCAGGGACTGAAACCAAACCCTCTGGTAAACTGGGCCGGTTATTGCAGCCCATTAAGCTAACATGGCTATCTAGCTCGATTGTCTCAAAAAAAAAATTTCTCGCTCGACATGGGAGGCGGATCATGCTCGTGCGCTCGTTGTGCCTGTCGCTGGACAGAGAGGTGGATCGGGCACGGAGGAATCCATCCACGGCCGATGCGGCCGACGCGCGCGATGCGCTCGAGCGGGATCCAGACGAAGGGCGCGAGCCGCGCCCGGCGACGCGGGCGATCCCTCCAGGTGGCGGCGTGATGAGCATGCGATTCGACAGGGATCCAAGGGAAGTGCGCGGCGCTGCCGGCCGCGACCACCACGACTCGCTCGAGCGGGATTCCGGTGCGGGAGGGGATCGACACAAGGCGAGGCATCCTGCCCGGATCGAGCCGATGCGACGTGCGTGAGGATGCGGCGCGGCAAACCCTAGGTGCCGCCACCATGCCCTCGTGCTATGCATGTACACAGGTAAGGGAAGAGCTGGAGAGGAAGGGTTGTCAGATTAAAATTAGCTGCCATGTTAAATCCGTCTTAAGTTTTGAAGGAGGTGCTCCCATTCTTATTTTGTTCTACTCGATCTTCTTCTTGCACTCCATATTTTTTCTCTGGAGAGGAGAATTGTATCCCTGGCCTCTGAAAAGAAGGAATAAGAATGATGATGGTATCTATTCATTGCGACTGCAGGTCACAGAGTGGTGGAGGCTGACGGCTCGGAGGAGGTACATGACAAGATCATATTCGGCGCACATGCACCTGACGTTTTGAGGGTGCTAGGAGACGAAGCAACACACGAGGAGTTGAGGATCCTGGGTGCTTTCCAATATGTCCAGAGGTGAGATCGATTAAGGCACGTCACCTTTGCTATCTATCTATTATGATTGTCCTTTTTCTGCTGAATGATCGATCATATTCATACCGATTGATTTCGCCTGCAGCGACATGTACCTACATTGTGATGAAAGCCTTATGGCATGGAATTCGTCGACATGGAGCACCTGCAACTTCCTGGGAACAACCAGCGCTAGAGAGTTGCACTGCTTTAATTCGGCGGCTTGGTTGTCGGGTCGGTTGCCCCTCTGTCTTCATATTTTCTTTCGCATATGATCTCCTCTTCGACCCAATGATTCCGGTGTTCAACATAGTTCTGGTCAACTGATTCAGGAAAATATTGTGATATTCATTAGAGAACTGACAACCTGTCTTTCTTAATTTAGTACAGTGGTTGAAATATTGTCTACCGATTATGTGTTCATTTCCTACTGTTAAATACATGACCACAATAAAAATCAGGGAATCACAATGTTCTGTATGTGTTGCAGCACCATGGTAATTCCTCTGCTCATTAGTGAGACAAAATATGCACCAGATGAATTTATTAAGGAACTTTTCACCACTCGCTTTTCCAAGATCAAGAGTCATTTAGCTTGATCCCTTGGATACTCACTAACTTAATTTCAGTGTGTTTATTCATCTAATAGTTTTATTCTTTCAATGCAGGATTGTCTTACTTACATGAGCATTGATGCTGGTTGGTGTAACGGGTACAGTACTAACTTAATTTTAGTGTATTTTTTCATATAATAGTTTCATTTTTCCAATGAGGATTGTCTTGCTTACATGAGCATTGATGCTACTTGGTGTGATGGGCATAATAATGGTTTTATTTTTTAGTTTTGAGATTTCAAAGAGGGTCACTCAACGAAAGGTTATCATTCATCACTGTAACCCAGTCTTCTGCAAACTTGTTGAGTATCCATGTAATTATGATTAATTCTTGGTGTTAATGGACCCTGTATATTTATATAGCAATGCTTGTTTTTTTAACTCAAAAATTCACAGGAGAGTTTCAAAGCTGCTTTCAAGGAAGTCTATAGACTAAACAAAGTTTCTGTCACGACAACTAACACAATGGTATGAAATATGCCATAGAGGATGGCTATTCCATGATGAAACATGAGGTAGGTCTCTTCTTACAGATAATCTGAAGCTGAACGTTTGTAACATTCATGCTTATTTCTTTTACTCCTTTTCATTTTTTCAGTTTCTTCGTAGCACGATAGGCTTTCCCAAGGAAGTAAGTACTATGATGTGCATGTATTATTGTTCTTGATCTGATTTCAGGTCTGCCTGCCTTAGGTACCGGAGGATAAAGCTCAGGAGATGATTGCATAGGCAGTAAAAAAGCTGGTATTGTGCTTGTATGAAACTACACCTTCTATATACATGCTTGTTTTAAAGATACTGTTATGCTAAGTGACAATCATTTAATTTCCTCAGAGTATAAAATCCAAATTCTGCGATCAGTACATCAGAAAAAGGGTGGACATTGCCTGAGCTATCATGCTGATTACTATGGTATACTACCGTAATCTTTGTTTGTAATTGTGCATAGGTTGATATCTTCTCTGTTTTTCGTAACCAAGTTATTTGTGCATATAAACCACTGTACATATAGCCAAACATAAAACATACAACCAAACATCCATAGAGATGCGTGGTATTAGAGCTCGTAAGTAATGTAACTATATATTATGATTGTAAACCTATCTCCTTCCCCAGATATGAAGGTTAGAGAAACTCATTTTCTGATATTTTAAAGCTATCTTCATGTTCACTATAGGTGCCAGATGGTTGCAATAATGTCCATTCAAAACAACGTTTGATGTGTTTGTGCTTTGGTTTTATAGGGTTGTACACTTGAAACACTGTAATATGAACTACTCAAATTATGTCAAATGGATGCTATGAGGTTCCATACTGTTGTAGATGTAGCTTTCAAGGCATGAATGAGTGCTCTTCTTCCTGGAAGAAAAATTGCAACTCTTAGAAATATCAAGGGGGTTCCTCCTCTCTACAAGATATCCTTACCACATTTTGAAAACATTGATGTACTATCTATAAACCTACGGTCCTTTGGCAAGAACTGGCTCGAACGGATCTTAAACATGAACTTTTAGGGAATTATAATATATTTACATCTTCTCATGTATTTCTAGCGTCCCTTACTACCACATTGTTTCACCGCAAAACAATTAAACCCCCCATTAAACTAACCAATTAATGAGTTGGTTTATGTAAAAGCAACTTTCATGTTTTGTGTCACCATATATCTTTCCTATCAATCTATTAACTAAATAGACGGGTGCAACAGCGCGCGTATCGTGATATAAGGACGGGACTATATGGGGCATGAAGTTGGGGCTATAACACATCACCCTATAAGTTATGGAAGTAACATCGGGTCTTTTTGCAGTAATGTGTTGTCATGTCCTCATGGAAATGATTTAAGGTTAGATCATTATACAAGTTTTACATTTGATAGCTGGTAATATCCCATAGCTTATCTATAGATTGGTTGAAGTGATTTCTAAAATACATTATGAGTAAAGTTATTATGGCCAAATGTCACACATATTTATAAATTCCTATATTCCATTATCAAAATGGATGGGGTGCATCAATCATTAATATTATAATGCCAAATTGGATGGGCGCAGCAACGCGCGCCATCGACGATCTAGTGAATTCTTATGATAAAGTAACAATTTATTCACAATGTCAAGTATGAATCAGAGACTTTATTGAGAACTAACAAACTACAATCTCAGTCATTGAAGCAATTGCAATTTATCATAACATCGGAAAGAGTCTATGTAAGAGCTTTTCAGCAAGTCCACATACTCAACTATCATTTAGTCTTTCACAATTGCTAACACTCATGCAATACTTATGGGTATGGAGTTTAATCGGACACAGAGAAAGATAGGGGCTTATTGTTTCGCCTCCCAACCTTTTACCTCAAGGGTAATGTCAACAATAATAGCTCATGCTAACTTATATCCAATTGGATATATATATATCAGGATCATACCAACACAATGTGCTTGCCAAAGGATAAAATGTAAAAAGGAAAGGTGAAGATCACCATGACTCTTGCATAAGGTAGAAGATAAAAGTAAAAGATAGCCCTTCGCAGAGGGAAGCAGAGGTTGTCATGTGCTTAAGGGTTGGATGCACAAAGTCTTAATGCAAAAGAATGTCACTTTATATTGCCACTTGTGATATAAACCTTTATTATGCAGTCCGTCGCTTTTATTACTTCTACATCACAAGATTGTATAAAGCTTATTTTCTCCCTCACTAATAAATCATACATATTTAGAGAGCAATTTTTATTGCTTGCACAATGACAACTTACTTGAAGGATCTTACTCAATCCATAGGTAGGTATGGTGGACTCTCATGGCAAAACTAGGTTTAAGGGTAATTGGAAGCACAAGTAGTATCTCTACTTAGTGCAAGGAATTGGCTAGCATGAGGGGGAAAGGCAAGCTCAACATGTTGGATGATCCATGACAATATACTTTATCTCAGATATAAGAAAACATAACCCATTACGTTATCTTCCTTGTCCAACATCAACTCTTTAGCATGTCATATTTTAATGAGTGCTCACAATCATAAAAGATGTCCAAGATATTATATTTATATGTGAAGCCTCTCTTTCTTTATTACTTCCTATTAATTGCAACGATGACCAAAACTATGTTTGTCAACTCTCAACAATTTTTAATCATCATACTCTTCACATGTGAAGTCATTACTATCCATAAGATGCATATAATCTCTTTATTTCTTTCTACTCTTTCTTTTTCTTTTATTCACTCAAGATCATAGCAAGACAATCAAGCCCTTGACTCAACACTAATCTTTATTATATAGCTCACGGACTCGATTACGTAGGTAGATCCTACTAGATCATACTAAAACTTTATTCTACTAGATCAAGATATTACCAAAAGGATCGATCTAAAGAAAAACGGTAAAGACATGAGTGTGATGGTGATACGATACCGGGGCATCTCCCCCAAGCTTGGCAGTTGCCAAGGGGAGTGCCCATACCCATGTGATTATGCCTTCTTCGGGGACGGAGAGGATGGCGGTGATGGTGGATAGTCGCACATCGAGCGTAAGAGATCCTCCAACTTGCGAATAATGCCCTTAAGTGCGACGATATGCTCCTTCAACAAAATATTTTCACTTGTTGATCTCCCCGGGTTCTTCTCTCTTCATCTCTAACTTCATTAGCCAAGCATCGTTGTCACCATTGTTGGAGGAGGGGGACGACATGATGCTTGGCCTTGACAAATCTGATAGAAAATAGCTCGAAACGAAAACAGAGGATAATTGCGTGATACGGTGGTCAGAACCTTCGGGAGATTATATAATGAATTTTTACCGACCGAAAGAAGTATCGTGCAAGAAAACGGAGTCCAAAGAGCGCACGAGGTGCCCACGAGGCAGGGGGGCGCGCCAGGGGGGTAGGGCGCGCCCTCCACCCTCGTGGAGGCCTCGTGTCTTTTCCGGACTGCTTCTTATTTTTTTATTTTCTTAAATATTCCAAAACGGAGAAAAATTGCCACTAGAACTGTTTTGGAGTCGGTTTACTTATCGTATCACGTACCTATTTCTTTCCGGAGTCTAAAACATTTTGGAAAGTGTCCCTTATGTATTCCTCCGGGGTTATAGTTTCGATAATATTGGTTTCAACATTTATGGGATTACCTGAGATATAGTGTTTGATTCTTTGGCCGTTACCCACCTTCGGATTCGTGCCTTCGAAGTTGTTGATTTTTATGGCACCGGAACGATAGACTTCCTCGATAACGTAAGGCCTTCCCACTTAGAGAGAAGTTTTCCTGCAAAAAATCTTAAAAGAGAGTTGTATAGAAAAACATAATCACCTACATTAAACTCACGCTTTTGTATTCTTTTGTCATGCCATCTTTTAACTTTCTCTTTAAACAGCTTCGCATTTTCATAAGCTTGGGTTCTCCATTCATTGAGTGAGCTAATATCAAATAGCCTCTTCTCACCGGCAAGTTTAAAATCATAGTTGAGCACTTTAATAGCCCACTATGCCTTATGTTCAAGTTCGAGAGATAAGTGACATGCTTTTCCATAAACCATTTTATACCGAGACATACCCATAGGATTCTTATGTGCACTTCTACAAGCCCATAATGCATCATCAAGTTTCTTGGACCAATTCTTTCTAGATCTATTAACAGTGTTTTGCAAAATTAATTTGAGCTCTCTATTACTCAATTCTACTTGACCACTAGATTGTGGGTGATATGGGAATGCAATTCTATGATTAACGTCATACTTAGCAAGCATTTTACGAAAAGCACCATGAATAAAGTGTGAACCACCATCAGTCATTAAGTATCTAGGGACTCCAAACCTTAGAAAAATAACTTCTTTAAGCATCTTAATAGAGGTGTTATGATCAGCACTACTAGTTGGAATAGCTTCTACCCACTTAGTAACGTAATCAACAACAACTAAAATATGTGTATATCCATTAGAGGCAAGAAACAGTCCCATATAATCAAAGCCCCAAACATCAAATGGTTCAATAACAAGTGAATAATTCATAGACATTTCTTGACGTCTACTAATATTACCAATTCTTTGACATTCATCACAAGACAAGACAAACTTACGAGCATCCTTGAAGAGGGTAGGCCAATAAAAACCGGATTGCAATACCTTATGTGCAGTTCTATCTCCAGCGTGGTGTCCTCCATAAGCCTCGGAGTGACACTTGCATAGGATCTGTTCTTGTTCATCCTCAGGTACACGACGTCTAATAACACCATCTACTCCTTCTTTATAAAGATGTGGGTCATCCCAGAAGTAATGTCTTAAATCATAGAAAAACTTTTTCTTTTGCTGGTATGTGAAACTAGGTGGTATAAATTTAGCAACAATATAATTAGCATAATCGGCATACCATGAAGCAGTACGAGAAGCATTTATGACAGCTAATTGTTCATCAGGAAAAGTATCATCAATACATAGTGGTCATCAAGAACATTCTCTAACCTAGACAAGTTATCTGCGACAGGATTCTCAATTCCCTTTCTATCAATAATATGCAAATCAAATTCTTGTAGCAGGAGAACCCATCTAATAAGTCTAGGTTTAGCATCTTTATTTTCCATAAGATATTTAATAGTAGCATGATCAGTGTGAATAGTTACTTTAGAATCAACAATGTAGGATCTGAAGTTATCACATGCAAATCCAACTGCTAAAAATTCTTTTTCAGTAGTAGCATAGTTTCTCTGCGTAGTGTCTAAAGTTTTACTAGCATATTGAATAACATTTAATTTCTTATCAACTCTTTGCCCTAGACAGCACCTATAGCATAATCGCTAGCATCACACATAATTTCAAAGGGTAAATTCCAATCAGGTGGCTGAACGATAGGTGTAGAAATTAAAGCTTTCTTAAGTATTTCAAATGCTTCTACACAATCATCATCAAAGACAAAGGGTATATCTTTTTGTAATAAATTAGTCAGAGGCCGAGAAATTTTTGAGAAGTCCTTAATGAACCTCCTATAAAAACCGGCATGACCAAGGAAACTTCTTATACCTTTGATGTCCTTGGGACACGGCATCTTCTCAATAGCATCAACCTTAGCTTTATCAA
Organism: Triticum dicoccoides; assembly: GCF_002162155.2. NCBI lineage: Eukaryota > Viridiplantae > Streptophyta > Magnoliopsida > Poales > Poaceae > Triticum > Triticum dicoccoides. The sequence goes on from NC_041381.1 coordinate 388,462,237, forward strand.
CTTCAATACCTCTTTCAGAAATTTTATGCCCCAAGACAATGCCTTCATTAACCATAAAGTGGCACTTTTTCCAGTTCAAGACAAGATTAGTTTCCTCACATCTCTGCAAAACTCGATCAAGGTTGCTCAAGCAATCATCAAAAGAGGATCCATAAATGGAGAAACCATCCAGGAAAACCTCACATATCTTTTCACAAAAGTCAGAGAATATAGCCATCATGCATCTTTGAAAGGTAGCAGGTGCATTACATAAACCAAAAGGCATACGTCTATAAGCAAAAGTACCGAAAGGGCAAGTAAAAGTGGTCTTTGATTGATCATCAGCTGACACAGGTATTTGAGAGAAACCAGAGTAACCATCTAGAAAGCAAAAATGTGTATGTTTGGATAATATTTCTAGCATTTGATCAATAAAAGGTAAGGGGTAATGATCTTTTTTAGTAGCCTTATTTAATTTACGGAAATCAATTACCATCCTATACCTGTAATAATTCTTTGCGGGATCAATTCATCTTTATCATTAGGAACGACGATAATACCCCCCTTTTTAGGGACACAATGGACAGGACTTACCCACTGACTATCAGCAACGGGATAAATAATACCTGCCTCAAGAGGCTTTAATATTTCCTTTCTTACCACTTCTTTCATCTTAGGATTCAGCCGTCGTTGGTGATCACGAACTGGCTTGGCGTCTTTCTCCAAATTTATTTTGTGTTGACATAGAGTGGGACTAATGCCCTTAAGATCATCAAGAGCATATCCAATAGCAGCGCGTTGCTTCTTCAGAGTTTTCAATAATCTCTCTTCTTCATGCTCTGAAAGGTTAGCACTAATAATAACAGTATATATCTTCTTTTCATCAAGATAAGCATATTTAAGATTATCAGGTAATGGTTTAAGCTCAAACACGGGATCACCTTTGGGTGGAGGGGGATCCCCTAGGATTTCAACAGGCAAGTTGTTTTTCAGAATAGGTTCCTGTTAAAGAACACTTTATATATTTCCCTTCTTTCATTCGTAAACATATCGTTTTCATGGTCAAGCAAATATTGTTCTAAAGGATCATTAGGAGGCACGACAATAGAAGCAAGACCAATAATTTCATCTTTACTAGGCAATTCCTCTTCACGGTGTTGTTTACTAAATTTAGAGAAATTAAACTCATGAGACATATCATCCAGACCAATAGTAAGAACATCCCTTTTGCAATCTATCCTAGCATTAACAGTGTTCAAGAAGGGTCTACCGAATTAATGGGACAAAAGCTATCTTGTGGGGAACCAAGAACAAGAAAATCAGCAGGATATTTAGTTTTTCCACACAAGACTTCAACATCTCTAACAATCCCCATTGGTGAAATAGTATCTCTATTAGCAAGTTTAATTGTGACATCTATATCTTCTAACTCAACGGGTGCAATATCATGCATAATTTCATTGTATAAGTCAATAGGTATTGCACCAGCACTAGCACCCATATCACATAAGCCATGATAACAATGATCTCCTATTTTAACAGAAATAACAGGCATGCCTACAACAGGTCTATGTTTATCTGTAGCACTATGCTTAGCGATTCTAGCAGTTTCATTGCAGAAGTAAATAACATGCCCATCAATATTATCAACCAAGAGATCTTTAACAATAGCAATATTAGGTTCAACTTTAACTTGCTCACGAGGTGTATAAGTTCTAATATTGCTTTTACGAACCACATTTGAAGCTTTAGCATGATATTCTAACAGGGAAAGGTGGTTTCTCAACATAAGTAGTAGGAACAATAGGATCATTATAAGTGATAGTCTTTTCTTCAACTTTAATAGGTTCAACTACTTTTACTTCTATGGGAGGATGATATTTAAACCACTTCTCTTTAGGGAGATCAACATGAGTAGCAAATGATTCACAAAAAGAAGCTACTATCTCAGGGTCGAGTCCATATTTAGTGCTAAACTTACGGAAAACATCGGTATCCATAAAAGATTTAACACAATCAAACTTAGGTGTTATACCTGACTCCTTACCATCCCAATCTTCAGAGTTGCGTTTAATTCTTTCCAATAAATCCCATCTGAATTCAATAGTCTTCATCATATAAGAGCGAGAACAAGAAGTATCGAGCATGGTGCGATTGTTGTCAGAAAGCCGAGCATAAATTTTTTGAATAATTATTTCTCTTGGGAGCTCATGATTGGGGCATGAATATAACATTGATTTAAGCCTCCCCCAAGCTTGAGTGATGCTTTCTCCTTCGCGAGGCCAAAAATTATATATATAATTGCGATCACGATGAACAAGATGCATAGGATAAAACTTCTGGTGAAATTCCAATTTCAATCGTTTATAGTCCCAAGATCCCGTATCATCACATAACCTATACCATGTCAATGCGTCTCCCTTCAAAGATAAAGGGAAAACCCTTTTCTTAATAACATCATCGGGTATACCTGCAAGTTTAAATAATCCACAAACTTCATCCACATAGATTAAGTGTAAATCAGGATGCATTGTTCCATCTCCTGCAAAAGGATTAGCTAGCAGTTTCTCTCGCATACCCGAAGGAATTTCAAAGTAAACATTTTCAGTAGGTTCAGTAGGTTGAGGAGCAACTCTTTGCTCTTCTGGACGGGGTGAAGATACCCCGAACAAGCCCCTCAAAGGATTACTTTCCGTAGTAACAAGTGACAGTAAATTTCAGCACACTATATAAATTTTTCCTTACCAATTTCCACTCACCATAGGCGCTTCACTCCCCGGCAACGGCGCCAGAAAAGAGTCTTGATGACCCACAAGTATAGCGGATCTATCATAGTCCTTTCAATAAGTAAGAGTGTCGAACCCAACGAGGAGCAGAAGGAAATGACAAGCGGTTTTCAGTAAGGTGTTCTCTGCAAGCACTGAAATTATCGGTAACAAATAGTTTTGTGATAAGGTAAATGGTAACGAGCAACAAGTAATAAAAGTAAATAGGGTACAGCAAGGTGGCCCAATCCTTTTTGTAGCAAAGGACAAGCCTGGACAATTATATAAAGGAAAACGCTCCCGAGGACACATGGGAATTATCGTCAAGCTAGTTTTCATCACGCTTATATGATTCGCGTTCGGTACTTTGATAATTTGATATGTGGGTGGACCGGTGCTTGGGTGCTGCCCTTACTTGGACAAGCATCCCACTTATGATTAACTCCTAATGCAAGCATTCACAACTACAAAAGAAGTATTAAGGTAAACCTAACCATATCATGAAACATATGGATCCAAATCAGCCCCTTACGAAGCAACGCATAAACTAGGGTTTAAGCTTCTGTCACTCTAGCAACCCATCATCTAATTATTACTTCCCAATGCCTTCCTCTAGGACCAAATAGTGGTGAAGTGTCATGTAGTCGACGTTCACATGACACCACTAGAGGAAAGACAACATACATCTCATCAAAATATCGAACGAATACTAAATTCACATGACTACTAATAGAAAGACTTCTCCCATGTCCTCAGGAACAAACGTAACTACTCACAAATCATATTCATATTCATAATCAGAGGGGTATTAATATGCATATAGGATCTGAACATATAATCTTCCACCAAGTAAACCAACTAGCATCAACTACAAGGAGTAATCAACACTACCAGCAACCTAGAGGTACCAATCTCAGACTTAGAGAAAAGAATTGGATACAAGAGATGAACTAGGGTTTGAGAGGAGATGGTGCTGGTGAATATGTTGATGAAGATTGACCCCCTCCCGATGAGAGGATCGTTGGTGATGACGATGGTGATGATTTCCCCCTCCCGAAGGGCAGTTTCCCCGGCAAAACAGCTCCGCCGGAGCCCTAGATTGGTTCCGCCAAGGTTTCGGCTCGTGGCGGCGGAGTCTCGTCCCGTGAAAGTGCAACTATCCCTAAGTGGTTTTGGTAATTCATAACAACATATAGCTCATTGAGCTAATGCTATTCCAAGACTATTATTTCAGGAAAGCTCAATGAATGGCATGGCATGGATGATGAAAATGGATCCCTCAAAGTACTAATGACAAAGGATTGGCTCAAGCTCAAAAGCTCAAGACTCTTCATTTTACATTTTAGTGATCTAAGATCACATTGAGTCTATAGGAAAAGCCAATACTATCAAAGAGGGATGAGGTGTTGCTTAATGAGCCTCTTGCTTCATGTGCTTGGTGATATGCTCCAAAAACCCTCAACTACTTTCTCACATCCACAAATGACCTAAACCTAAAGCCAAAATTGGTCACACCGATTCTTTCTATCCGGCGCCACTGAGTTCAAATGTCATAGCCACTGCCACAAACCCTAGGCAAATCGGTCCTACCGATAGGGATCTCGGTCTCACCGAGATGGGATTGTAATCTCTCTGTTTCCCTTCATAACGTTTAGGTCTAACCGAAGTGAGCGATCGGTCCTACCGAGATTGCAATATAAACTCTCTGTTTCCCTTTTGTAACATTTCGGTCTCACCGAAAAGAGCAAATCGGTCCCATCAAGTTTACCTGACCAACTCTCTGGAAAGCTTATTACCAAAATCGGTCTCACCGAGTTTGCGTGATCGGTCTTACCGAGATTATGTTATGCCCCAACCCTAACCGAATCGGTCTTATCGAGTTGCATGTCAGTCCCACCGAAAATCCTAACGGTCACTAAGTTTACTAAATCGGTCCGACCGAGTCTGTTGAATCGGTCCCACCGAGTTTGGTAAATTGTGTGTAACGGTTAGATTTTGTGTGGAGGCTATATATACCCCTCCACTTCCTCTTCATTCGTGGAGAGAGCCATCAGAACAAGCCTACACTTCCAACTTACCATTTCTGAGAGAGAACCACCTACTCATGTGTTGAGGCCAAGATATTCCATTCCTACCATATGAATCTTGATCTCTAGCCTTCCCCAAGTTGCTTTCCACTCAAATCTTCTTTCCACCAGATCCAAATCCTATGAGAGAGAGTTGAGTGTTGGGGAGACTATCATTTGAAGCACAAGAGCAAGGAGTTCACCATCAACGCACCATTTGTTACTTCTTGGAGAGTGGTGTCTCCTAGATTGGCTAGGTGTCACTTGGGAGCCTCCGACAAGATTGTGGAGTTGAACCAAGGAGTTTGTAAGGGCAAGGAGATCGCCTACTTCATGAAGATCTACCGCTAGTGAGGCAAGTCCTTCGTGGGCAACGACCATGGTGGGATAGACAAGGTTGCTTCTTCGTGGACCCTTCGTGGGTGGATCCCTCCATGGACTCATGCAACCGTTACCCTTCGTGGGTTGAAGTCTCCATCAACGTGGATGTATAATAGCACCACCTATCGGAACCACGCCAAAAATATCCGTGTCTCCAATTGCGTTTGAATCCTCCAAACCCTTCCCTTTACTTTCTTGCAAGTTGCATGCTTTAATTTCCGCTGCCTATATACTCTTTGCATGCTTGCTTGAATTGTGTGATGATTGCTTGACTTGTCCTAAGATAGCTAAAATCTGCCAAACTCTAAAATTGGGAAAAGATTAAGTTTTTAATTGGTCAAGTAGTCTAATCACCCCCCTCTAGACATACTTCAAGGTCCTACAAGTGGTATCAGAGCTTTGGTCTCCATTTGCTTTGATTTCCATCGCTTTTGGTGGTCATAGCCTTGGTTTCACAACCTAGGAGAGTACGGCGTCTAGTGAGGGAAATTATCACTGTAGAGGTCCTTACTCTGATGGTACTAATTTTGCTAGTTGGAAGCATAAGATGAAAATGCATATTCTCGAACATAACCCCGTCGTTTGGGCAATTATTTGTATTGGCTTGCAAGGTGAACTCTTTGATGGGAGAGAGCCGAACCGTGAAGCTAATGCGGAAGAATTGAAGATGCTGCAATACAACGCCCAAGCTTGTGACATCATCTTCAACGGATTGTGCCCCGAAGAATTCAACAAAATCAGCCGTCTTGAGAATGCAAAGGAAATTTGGGATACTTTGATTGATATGCATGAAGGTACCGACTCCGTCAAGAAATCCAAGTTGGATGTGCTCCAAAGTCAGCTTGACAAGTTCAAAATGAAGGATGGTGAAGGTGTCACTGAAATGTACTCTAGGCTTGCACTTATCACAAATGAGATTGTCGGCTTATGGAGTGAAGAGATGACCGACAGATTCATCATCAAGAAGATCCTAAGAGCATTGGATGGAAAGTATGATACCGTGTGCACATTAATCCAAATGATGCCAAACTACAAAGATCTCAAGCCAACGGAAGTCATTGGAAGAATTGTTGCTCATGAGATGTCACTCAAGGATAAGGAGGAACTTCACAACAAGTCAAGTGGTGCTTACAAAGCCTCAAGTGAAGCCCCCACATCGTCAAGTGAGAAACAAACCTTCAATGAAGAATTGAGCTTAATTTTGAATAACTTCAACAAATTCTACAAGAGTAGAAGCAAAGAAAGAAGCTCCAAGTCAAGGTCTTATAATGACAAGAGATCTTCTAGTTGAGAGCGAAATTGTTACAATTGTGGAAGACCTGAACACTATTCCAATGAGTGTACGACACCCTACAAAAGAAGAGAAGATTCTCCAAAAAAGAAGCAAAAGAGAAGAATCACCACCGAGAGAGGAGGAGTAGAGATGATCGTTATGAACGAAGACCCTCACGGAGAAGCAAGGATTCGGAAAGGAAGGACAAGTCATCAAGGAGCTACACAAAATGAAGACATCAAGCTCATGTTGGTGAATGGGTATCCGGCTTCGACTCCGACAGTCACTCCGAGAGAAGCTATCACTCCGACTCCGAATATACTCAAGATGAAGGTGTTGCCGGTCTAGCACTTGTGTCAACCAACTCCTACGACATATTTGATTCACCAAATGAAGGAATTGGAATATGCTTCATGGCCAATGGTCCAAAGGTAACACATCCTGAGTATGTTGACTTCAATAGTGATGAAGATGATTTACTTGTGGATGATGATTTACTTGTTGACAACTCTAGTGATGAATACTATGATGAAACGTCAATTAATCATGCTAATCAAGATAAAACGAATGACAATGATAAGGAGAAGATTGAGCTTCTAACTAAAGAACTAAACACTCTTAAGTTAGCTCATGAAACTATCTTCGAAGATCATCGAGAACTTTTAAGGGCTCATGAGAAGTTACGCTTTGAAAAGCTCAATCTTGAGTAAGAGCATGAGTTCTTAAAAGCAATCAATGATGATCTCCGTAAGAAAAGTTCTTCTTACATTGCCAAGCGTTTACTCTTATCTACTTACATGCCTCAAGTCAAGTCTAGTAACAAGTACAAGAAAGATCCTTCCTCTAGTAGTAACAATAATAATGTCAAATCTAATATTGTTGCTTCTAGTAGTTCTCTTGATTCCACTAATGATTCTCTTAGCCAAGTTACACTTGAGCAAGAAAATAGCTTATTGAAGGGAATTATAGAGAAAGGTGTTTACAAGATCCTTGCCGGGAGTAAGCAATTCGAGGAAATTGTACGCAAGCAAGGAAGGCACCGGAAGAATCAAGGTGTTGGTTTTGAACGAAAGTTCAATGCCAATGGAGTTGAGTGGGAAGAAGATCAATACCCCAAGACGAAGTTTGTTCCTCAACAAGAGAAGTATGATCCTACTTCCTTCAAAGGAACACAAGCACAAGATGATCCTCCACCACAAGACCACAAGAACAAAGGCAAGGACAAGCTTCGAGAAGAGATTGACGCATTTGAAGAAGCACCTAAGGCCTCGGTCAAGTGGGTTCCCAAGACTACGTCAAGTTCTACTTCATGAAGTACAACTACAACTCCAAGGATTCCCATCAAGATGATGTGGATCCCGAAGAAGAACTAGAGAGTTCTTGAGGGTGACTCCGCCAACATTCTTCACTCATATCATTATGGCAAGAACAAGTGAAATCAACTTCCACATCTTGCACTAGTTCAAGGAGTCACAAACCCTCATGTTGGTAAGGCAAGGGACAAGGTAACCTAATGATTTCATGGACATCATCTTGTGTGTGCATCACTCTATGTCTATGGATATTCTTGTTTGTTCCTTGTGGGACTAACCCATGTAGGTAAGTTGAAAGTGCAGCTCACTCCAAAGGATTGCTCCAAATGATCTACACCAACATTGAGCATCCACATCTTCAACACCTACATGAAGTCATCATCGACGAAACCCAAGGTTAGTTCATCCCTCTAAAAGGGGATCTGACATCTAGGGGGAGCTTAACTCTAAGAATTGAGTCAAAGCAACTCTAATGGTGTGAACACATCAATGCATTATGTAAAAGTGGTAACCCCACTTGAGCTTAAATGATGAGTATGACCTTTGATCCAATGTTTTCATTTAACTCCTAAGTCAATTTACTCATATATAGATGACCTAGTCATCGCCAATTGTCTGATAGATGCTAGAATTGGTTGTGCATGTTTTGCCACGTATTTCATTTGCCATCTTATTGTGTGAGCATGTTGGTGCATATTTTACTCATTCAAGGACATCCACTTGTTGTTTTGAGTGATTGGCCTCTTTTTCTTTTTGCCAAGTGGATGGACAAGAATGCCTAAGAACCTTCTCTAGCTATCTATACTCTTCTCGTCTCAAACTCTATCCATGCTACATCACAAAATTTGATCAAGTCAGATTCGAACCACTCTGTGTGAGGAGCACTCGGAGACCCCGATTCGTCATAGACCTAAACTTCCAAAACTTCTTTGTGATTCTCGGTCTGACCGATTCCTCCATTTCGGTCCTACCGAGATCACTAAGTTGATCTAGGTTTTCAATCTCGGTGCAACCGATTTGAACTTTTCGGTCACACCGAGTTGCTGTAACTGTACACAGTTATGCATCTCGGTGCCACCGAGTTGTTCCACTCGGTCACACCGACAGGGTCGGGCTATATATAGTCACGGGCAAAATTTTGGAAATTTCTCCGAACCTCATCGCCCGCGCAATAGCTCGCTCTGCCATCAGGGTCTCCGGATCGTCTCCTTGTCGCCAGCCGCCTCCTGTCGCTGGTCTCTGCCGCCATCAACGGATTTCACCCCCGCCGTTGCCGCCGTAGCGAGTTCATCGCCAAGCTAGGGTATGGACTCGATCACAGTGCTATCCTTGTCCATTCCAAGCACATTGTGTTCTTAATGATTCTTGCCACGATTGAAACACTCCTATCCAGTCAATGCAATCCTTAGATTAGATGAGATTCGAAAATTTAGGGTTAGGTTTCCGCCGAAACCATCTCGGACCCACCGAGTTGAAAAACTCGGTCCCATCGATTTGGCTAACGCCATTGCACTAGTAACTCTCGGTCTGACCGAGAATTGCTAATCGGTGAGACCAATTTTAGGACTTGGTGAAACCCTAGCAGTTTCGGTGCCACCGAACTGTGACTCGGTCCAACCGAGTTCATCAGTTTAGGTTCCAAAACTGCTTCGGTATCACCGAGTCTGAAAATTGGTTGATCCGAAATGCTTTCTGTGGAAAACTAAAATTGAATTTTTGAATCATTCTTTTGCAAAAATCTCTGCATTTTGTGATGCTCATCCACTCTATCTCATCTATAACTCTTCAGAGGGTTAGCAGTCAGTGATTTGCAGCATGTCAGACCAAAGTGATAGTCAGAACAGGTCAGAAGAGCACAATCACATGAGTGAGGGCACTAGTCCCTCTAGCACTTCAGATGAAGGCAGCAGGAGCACCCCAAGCAATCTGCCTAAAGCTGCCACCAGGACAAGGAAGAAGAGAACCTCAGATTCTGAGGATGAGGATTATAGAGCAGAAGAGGATGAGGCTACCTCCAAGAAGGTAGTGCTCAAAAAGGAGTATGCCTCAGCACAGAACACTAAACCTGGACTCAATAGGAAGGTTCCTGCCAAGAGGACACCTATGCTGAAGGTTAGAGGATCTACTCAAGTGCCTGAAAAGACTGAACCCAAAGAGGCACCTGCAAAGAGAGTCACAACTTCCAAACCCAAGAAAGTTCCAACTGGAGAAACTATGAAGTTTACCATTGAATCAGAAGATGAATCTGCTCAGGATAAGAAGAAGAAGAGAGCCAGAACCACTACTGCCCAGGTTCTTGGAAATCCCTCAATGAGGAGAGACTCTGAAGAGGAAGAAGAGGTTGCTGCACCAGCGCCCAAGGCACAAAAGCTGATGGGTGATGCTATTAGATCAGGGGCTGCAACATCAAAGCCCAAGGAAGCACCCAAAGCTGCCCCCAAGCCCAAGCTTGCACCAAAGAGGAATACCAGGAGTATTCCAGCTGCTGAGAAGAACAAGGCCCCAGTGCCTGAAGTTGCTAATGAGGAAGATGAAGAAGGACAAGTCCCGAGGAAGCTCAAGCCCAAGATACCAGACCACAATGATGCCCATCCTGTGGCTATGGAGATCAGAAGAGACTTAGGGTTGAGGCTATGGAGGATGAAAGATCCATATGCCACAAGGAGAAGGACTACTGTTGATTACAGGTTCCACACAAAGGAACAGCAGGACTTCTATGAGACAATCTTGTTGGACAAGAAGCCCATAGTGTGTGATATGAGGTGGGTCGACTGGACCTACATGAAAGAAAATGAAGAACACTATCCTGGAGTGCAAGACAGTTTTGTTGCTTGTGGAGTTGCAGATTTTGTTGGGCAAAAGCTCACCAACTAGAATGATGAACTCATTATGCAATTCTACTCCACAACACACTTCTATCCAGATGGGAGGATAGTTTGGATGTCTGAAGGTACAAGTTACCAGTCAACCGTTGAGGAGTGGGCAAAATTGATCAATGCCCCAAAGGAGAGTGAAGATGACTTGGATGTCTATGCCAAGAAGAAGATGGACCACAATTCCATGGCACACATGTACAAGGAGATCCCAGACAAAGCCATTGAGACACATAAGTTTGGGTCAGTCCACTTTCTTCTATCAGGGCTGCCTACAATCAACTGGATCCTTAGGCACACTCTGTTGCCTAAGTCTGGTGACCACAACATGATTAGAGGGCATGCAATCAACATGTTGCATTTGTTTGATGTGCCACAAAAATTCAAGGTCATGAGCCTTATGGTAGAGACCATTAAGAGGACTGCAGCAGACCAAAAGAGAAGTTGTGGATATGCCCCTCAGATTCAGGAGTTGATTAACTCAAAGATGGGCACAAGCAAATATCTATTGGATAAGGAACATTTTCCTCTCTATCCAGACTTTGAGGACAATCAGGTTGTCATGAATGAGAATGAACCATCATTAGTACAAGCTCAAGAGAAGAAGGAGAAGGCAAGGAAAGAGAAGGCTGCCAAGATGCCAACTCAAGAGGAGGCATCTGAGTACTTTTTGAAGAACAAGCAGGAGCAGCTTGGTTACTTGATAGCATCAACACCGAGGATTGAGAAGGGATTGGCCACCCTCACTCAGAATCAGGAGAGCTTGGAAAGAATCATGGAACGAAAATTCCATGATCTAGATGTCAAAGTAACTGAGATTCAGTCAGTTGTGGAGCAGCTACAGGATGACATGCAAGAGAAGAAGGGCAAGACTACCACTAATGTATTTGCCAGAGTGCCTAGAGCTCAGAGGTCAGCTGCAGTGCCTGTGACAGACACCAGAGCCACATCATCTGCACCAGCTACAGCTCCTACAGCTCCAGTGCAACCAGCTCCAACACCAACTCCTCCAGCTCCATCCACTTCAACTGAAGCCTTCGTTCTTGGAGTTATCCGGACACCACCACCTGAAGATCAAGCCTGAGAGTCGATCTAGCACTATGCATTTTCTATGAACTTTTTGGTAACTTGTTGCCAAAGGGGAAGAAAAATGTATAGATCATAGGCTTCGAGAGAGAGAGTGTTGCTTTTGTTCTCTCTTGTTTTGGTGGTTAAACTTTGTTTGCTTTTGATTGCTTGAGATACTATGCTGTTTTTGTGAGACATTGATGATCATGAGTTTGATCATAAGCTACACTTATGCATGTTTGATGATATTATCTTATCTTATCCTTATATGATCATTCACTTTGCTTGGTGATGAGTGCATGCATTCAATCTTTATCATTTTGAGCACTCCACCAAGATGTATGTGACATGGAAGAGTAACCCATGAGCCTAATTGCTTGTGCATTTGCAGTCCAAAGCAAATCTTAAACTATGCACAAATTTAGGGGGAGCTCTTGCTTATCACATACTTCTCAAAGCGACGATGTTTTTCAATCTTATTATCATTTGTCGAAGCTTTGATCTATATGTTGTCATCAACTACCAAAAAGGGGGAGATTGGAAGTGCAACTATCCCTAGGTGGTTTTGGTAATTCATAACAACATATAGCTCATTGAGCTAATTCTATTCCAAGACTATTATTTCAGGAAAGCTCAACGAATGGCATGGCATGGATGATGAAAGTGGACCCCTCAAAGTACTAATGACAAAGGATTGGCTCAAGCTCAAAAGCTCAAGACTCTTCATTTTACATTTTAGTAATCCAAGATCACATTGAGTCTATAGGAAAAGCCAATACTATCAAGGAGGGATGAGGTGTTGCTTAATGAGCCTCTTGCTTCATGTGCTTAGTGATATGCTCCAAAAACCCTCAGCTACTTTCTCACATCCACAAATGACCTAAACCTAAAGCCAAAATCGGTCACACCGATTCTTTCTATCCGGCGCCACCGAGTTCAAATGTCATAGCCACTGCCACAAACCCTAGGCAAATTGGTCCTACCGATAGGGATCTTGGTCTCACCGAGATGGGATTGTAATCTCTCTGTTTCCCTTCATAACGTCTCGGTCTAACCGAAGTGAGCGATCGGTCCCACCGAGATTGCAATGTAAACTCTCTGTTTCCCTTTTGTAACATTTCGGTCTCACCGAAAAGAGCAAATCAGTCCCACCGAGTTTACCTGACCAACTCTCTGGAAAGCTTATTACCAAAATTGGTCTCCCCGAGTTTGCGTTATCGGTCTTACCGAGATTACGTTATGCCCTAACCCTAACTGAATCGGTCTTACCGAGTTGCATGTCAGTCCCACCGAAATCCTAACGGTCACTAAGTTTACTAAATCGGTCTGACCGAGTCTGTTGAATCGGTCCCACCGAGTTTGGTAAATTGTGTGTAACGGTTAGATTTTGTGTGGAAGCTATATAGACCCCTCCACCTCCTCTTCATTCGTGGAGAGAGCCATCAGAACAAACCTACACTTCCAACTTACCATTTCTGAGAGAGAACCACCTACTCATGTGTTGAGGCCAAGATATTCCATTCCTACCATATGAATCTTGATCTCTGGCCTTCCCCAAGTTGCTTTCTACTCAAATCTTCTTTCCACCAGATCCAAATCCTATGAGAGAGAGTTGAGTGTTGGGGAGACTATCATTTGAAGCACAAGAGCAAGGAGTTCATCATCAACGCACCATTTGTTACTTCTTGGAGAGTGGTGTCTCCTAGATTGGCTAGGTGTCACTTGGGAGCCTCCGACAAGATTGTGGAGTTGAACCAAGGAGTTTGTAAGGGCAAGGAGATCGCCTACTTCATGAAGATCTACCGCTAGTGAGGCAAGTCCTTCGTGGGCGACGGCTATGCTGGGATAGACAAGATTGCTTCTTCGTGGACCCTTCGTGGGTGGAGCCCTCCGTGGACTCGCGCAACCGTTACCCTTCGTGGGCTGAAGTCTCCATCAATGTGGATGTACGATAGCACCACCGATCGGAACCACGCCAAAAACATCCGTGTCTCCAATTGCGTTTGAATCCTCCAAACCCTTCCCTTTACTTTCTTGCAAGTTGCATGCTTTAATTTCCGTTGCCTATATACTCTTTGCATGCTTGCTTGAATTGTGTGATGATTGCTTGACTTGTCCTAAGATAGCTAAAATCTGCCAAACTCTAAAATTGGAAAAAGGTTAAGTTTTTAATTGGTCAAGTAGTCTAATCACCCCCTCTAGACATAATTCAAGGTCCTACATCTCGTAAGCTTGCTTCTGGTTTTTCTTTGGACAAAAGACTTCTTATAGCAGAAGATGGGCACCGGAGGGACACTAGGGGTCCCACGAGGTAGGGGGCACGCCCAGGGGGGTAGGGCGCGCCCCACCCTTGTGGCCAGGGTGTGGGCCCTGAGGGAGTCCTGGATTAGGGGGTATCCAGACAGCCGGACTGTTACAACGTCCCGACTATTGAAGCGTGAAGATACAAGACTCAAGACTTCAGCCCGCGTCCGGATGGAACTTTCCTTGGCGTGGAAGGCAAGCTTGGCGATCCGGATATTGTGTTTCCTTTCTTGTAACCGACTCCATGTAAACCCTAGCCCTCTCCGGTGTCTATATAAACCGAAGAGGTTGGTCCTTGGAAGGCCGCTCACAATTACAATCATACCATCATAGGCTAGCTCTTAGGGTTTAGCCTCTACGATCTCGTGGTAGATCTACTCTTGTACTACCCATATCATCAATATTAATCAAGCAGGAAGTAGGGTTTTACCTCCATCAAGAGGGCCCGAACCTGGGTAAACATCTGTGTCCCTTGACGCACAGATCGGGACCCCCTACCCGAGATCCGCCGGTTTTGACACCGACATTGGTGCTTTCATTGAGAGTTCCACTGTGCCGTCGCCGCGAGGCTCGATGGCTCGTCTCATCGTCAAGGACGACATTACCTAGGAGGGAGCTCTAGTTTTAGGCCAGACTCTCCGACTCGGCGGCTTTATCATGGCCGCCCCATCGGCTATAGCGCCGATGATGGCCTCTCGGGTCATCAATCATAACCTTCGCGTTAGTTCAGAACTCGCCGAACAGATGGATCAGATGGAGTTCTCCTCCCTCAATGAGCTCTTGGATCGCATCGCCGCCTTGGGAGTCGCTACAGACTATGACCGGATCGGGCTTAAACCCGACCAGAGGGACATTAGATCCCAGCCGGCCACCCATGAGATAGCGGTAGTGGACAAACCTCGCATGGACCATCCCTCTACCTTGAGGACGAATTATGTCCGGATCATCAAACTCCCTGAGCCGAATACTTGCTTAAAGGAAGACATGACCCAGGTCCCGGACTTAGAATCGGGCATCGGGCTGAAGAAATTGGGTGACACTTCGGATCCCGAGCTATGAGGCTCGGGACATCTCGCACCCCTGGGTGTCAGATCGGATCAGAATCCGGACTCAGCCAACAACACCTACCTGGAGTTAAACTGTCTCTCCCGCATCAGGCAAGAGTGCCAGGAAACCGTGCATCACTACTGGGTTAGGTTCCTCCTTGCGCTTAACAAGGTCAAGGACTGCCGCGAGGAGAACGTGGTCTCACTCTTCTGCAAAAACTGCACGGACGAAGGACTCCTCAATGCTATAAGCCGCCGTGACATAGTACACTTCGCGGACTTGGCAACCATAGTACAGAAGTACTGTGCAATGGAAAGCGCTTGGAAAACCCAAACATAATTTTGGGATAGTACTGCTCTCACCAAGACCTTTGTCCGCACTAAACGGACGAACTCTCGTAAGTCGTTCGATCCAATCCCCAAGAAACTAAAACCCACCCCAGGGCGGGGATCCGTATTGGAAGAATGGCTTGACGGGCCATGTAAGCTCCACAGTTCCCCGGATACGATGCCAACTCATAGGCTTAGGGCATGTTGGATACTCCGGCAGGTGGCAAAAAGTGGCGAGGATCTTCTCGTAGGCCATAAAGCGGAACAACATCCTACCAGCAAACTCAATACAATATTAACAGTCTTCGAGACTTTTGCCTCGAACAATAGGCGCAAACGAGCTCATCGAAGTTTCACTAAAATTTGCCATGTGGCAAAAATAAACCCCTAGAATGACACTGCTATAACTTTTAATGCCAGTGATGAACCTCGATTCCAGATTGTCCGGGTGCCAGCCACTCTGGTCCTTAGCCCGACCGTAGATGGCTTTCGGCTCACCAAAGTACTCATGGACGGTGGAAGCGGATTAAATCTGATTCATGAAGAAACACTCAGCAAGATGGAAATTGATAAAAGCCGCATTGAACAAAGCAGCACAACCTTCAGGGGAATTATCCCTACTTGGGAAGCACGGTGCACGGGAAAAATCACACTCGACATGGTATTCGGCACCCCGGAGAATTACAGGTCCTAAGAAATCACATTCCAAGTGGCTCCCTTTAGCAGCGGATACCACGCCCTTTTAGGGCGGGACGCGTTTACAAGCTTTCAAGCTGTACCCCATTACGGGTACATGAAGCTTAAAATGCCCGGACCCAATGGAATTATCACTCTAGCCAGTGATCCGGATGTTGCACTCTGCGCCGAAAATAAAACCGCAACACTAGCCCTGGAAGCATTATCTGAAGCTCTAACAGCCGAAGAGTTAACAACACTGCGGGCCACCGTGGACAGGGACGACGTGATACTCGACAAGCGACCCAAGTCCACCTTATTTAAACCCGCAGACGAGATAGTCAAATTCCAGGTCCATCCAACGGACCCCACGAAGACAGCTTCCATCGGCACACAGTTGAGCCCCGTGATGGACGCCGCACTGCGAGATTTCTTACGCGAAAATATGGACATTTTCACCTGGCATCCATCGGACATGCCAGGTATCCCACGCAGATTGGCCGAACACAACCTCAATATTCTAAAAGGATACAAACCGGTCAAGTAGACCCTAAGGCGATTCTCAGAGCCCAAAGGACAAGCAATGGGAGAAGAGTTAGCCAAGCTACTTGAAGCCGGACTCATCAGAGATATTAAACATCCGAATTGGCTGGCAAATTTGGTGATGGTGCCAAAGAAGGACAAATCCTGGCGCCTATGCGTCGACTTCAAAGACCTCAACAAGGCTTGCCCCAAGGATCCCTTTCCCCTCCCTTGCATCAATCAGATTATCGATGCCACAGCTGGACACAACTCGGTGTGTTTTCTCGACACATACTCTGGATACCATCAAATAAAGATGGCAGAGTCCGACCAAGCTGCAACAGCTTTCATAACGCCATACGGCCCCTTTTGCTTCAACACTATGCCCTTCAGGCTCAAGAACGCTGGCGCAACCTATCAACGCATGATTCAAACATGCCTGGAAAAACAAATCGGCAAAACAGTGGAAGCATATGTGGACGACGTGGTCATAAAAACTAGACACGTCAAAACCCTAATAGACGACTTGAGGCTTACATTCGATAACCTTCGGACATACGACATTAAGTTGAATCCGGAAAAATGCGTCTTCGGCGTCCCCTCAGGGAAACTGCTGGGCTTCATTGTTTCCAATAGAGGAATTAAAGCGAATCCGGCGAAAATCCGAGCGCTGTCACAGTTGGCTATACCAACAGACCTCAAGCACATCCAGAAGCTAGCCGGATGCGTGGCCGCTTTGAGCCGCTTTATCTCCAAGTTAGGAGAAAAGGCATTGCCTCTTTACCGCCTCCTTCGGCGCACCGAACACTTCGTATGGATGGATGCGGCTGCGGCCGGACTCGATGAAATAAAGACCTTACTGGCCAGTAATCCAGTCCTAACAGCACCGAACATAGGCGAGCCTATGCTACTATACATAACTGCAACACATCAAGTCGTAAGCGCAGTACTCGTCGTCGAACAAGAGGTTGACGGATACAAATTCCCGCTCCAAAAGCCGATTTACTATGTATGCACAGTCCTCACTCCATGCAAATCCCGATACCCACACTATCAAAAAATAGCATACGCGGTCTTCATGGCATCCCGGAAGCTGCAACACTACTTTCAAGAGTGTTCGATCACAGTAGCCTCCGAAGTACCACTCAATGACATAATAAATAACCGCGACGCTATGGGCCGGATTGCTAAATGGGCCATCGAGCTCCTTCCGTTCGACATAATTTACAAACCACGGCGGGCCATCAAGTCGCAAGTACTGGCTGACTTTGTCGCCGAATGGATGGAGGCCGAACTCCCTAAAGAGTACGGCGCCTACTCCAACTGGATCATGCACTTCGACGACTCTAAAATGCTGTCCGGATTGGGAGCAGGTGTAGTCCTGACATCTCCCATCGGAGACATGATCCAGTATGTCCTCCAGATATTATACACAGACTCCAACAATGCAGCCGAATATGAGGCTCTGTTGCATGGTCTTCGGATGGCAGTCTCTATGGGCATCCAACGCCTGGAAGTGCGAGGGGATTTGAACCTCGCAATATCACAAATAAACAGAGACTTTGATGCCAAGGATTCGAAAATGGCGGCCTACCGTAATGCCATCCTAAAAATGTCAGCGCGGTTCGAGGGGCTCGAATTCCACCATGTGGCTCGAGAAAATAATCAAGCGGCAGACATCCTCGCCCGCATCGGCGCCAAAGGCGACCCTGTCCCACCTAACATATTCCTAGAAAGGCTGTTCAAGCCATCCGTAGTATGGGAAGGGGAGTCCGGCAATCCCAGCATGGATCCGAACACACCCCCAGATTCCGAACCATCAGACACAATCGGAGGCTCTGCCACCGAAATAACATCTTCTACCCACGAAATCATGGCCGTAATTGCCCCGTGGACTGAGCCTTTCTTGGCCTACCTAAATAGGCAGGAGCTCCCTGAAGACCAAAATGAAGCATGCTGCATAGTCTGGCGTTCTAAAGCTTACAAAGTCCACGAAGGGGAACTCTATAAGAAAAGCGCGACTGGAGTGCTCCAAAGGTGCATCTCCGAAGAGGAAGGGCGACAGCTCTTGGCTGAAATCCATGCCGGATTGGGCGGACACCATGCTGCAGCTCGAGCGCTAGTCAGCAAAGCCTTCCGTACAGGCTTCTATTGGCCAACGGCCCAAGTAGACGCACAGGATCTTGTCCAACATTGTGTCGGTTGCCAGCTCTTCGCCAATCAGAGTCATATGCCCCCTACCGCTCTCCAAACAATCCCCATAACTTGGCCCTTCGCGGTCTGGGGGCTCGATATGGTCGGACCCCTTAAAGGGGGAAGCCATAAGAAAAAAAATACTTATTGGTCATGGCGGACAAGTTCACCAAATGGATAGAAGCCAAGCCAGTTAAAACGGCCGAATCCGGACCAGTAATAGACTTCATATCCAGGGTCGTACACCGATATGGTGTTCCCCACAACATCATCACTGATAATGGCTCAAATTTCACAGCCGATGAGGTGAAAACTTGGTGCAGCAAAATGGGCATTAAGGTCGACTATGCTTCCGTCTACCACCCCCAAACAAACGGCCAGGTCGAACGGGCAAACGGTCTCATCATGAGCGGCATCAAACCAAGACTAGTGCGGTCTTTAACAGAATCGGATACGCACTGGGTGGAGGAGCTCGACTCCGTACTCTGGGGGCTGCGGACCACACCGAATCGCACCACCGGATATACACCATTTTTTATGGTGCACGGTGCGGAAGCAGTACTACCCTGCGACATAATACATGATTCTCCACGCGTACTCATGTACGAAGAGAAGGAAGCCAAGTTAGATCGGCAGGATAACTTGGATGCCTTGGAGGAGGAGCGCGATGTTGCAAAAGCCCGTTCCACATTCTATCAGCAGCAGGCTCGACGATATCAAAGCAGAGAAGTGCGGGCCAAAACTTACAATATTGGTGAGCTCGTCCTACGCCTACCGGAGAAGAAGAAGGACAAACTCAAACCCAAGTGGTAAGGTCCCTTCGTCATTGACGAAGTTCTCACCGGAGGAGCGTACCGCTTACGTAATGCATCGGACAACAGACTCGAGCCGAACCCATGGAACGCGGCCAGACTCTGGAGATTCTACGCCTAACGCCGAACTCAGTGTTCGTCTTCCTACTCCCCCCTTTTTACTTACGCTCCACCCCACTTTACCTTTCTCGACCCTTTTTTATCTTCACACAAAGTACTTCATACAGTGCGGACCACCCGATTACTTCGGCTGTACAATGTGTGTAAGCAATACGTGGGGGCTTCCTATTCGAAAGCTAAACATAATTACTTTAAATGGCCTTTCGCCCATCACATATGCGTTCTTTTTCCATATGTGCCTTTTCTTCACCATTATATGCATCAATATGACTTAAGATGTGGCCAAGCTGGGTTTCCTGGCTCTTGTGTTTATGCCCTATGTTCCCGTTAATTTGGCTAGGGCATAAGGGGAGCACCTCTGCGATTGTTCCTGCCGGTTCAGCCGGATGTGTACCTCAGACTGGGTGAAGCCGAAAGCTAGTTTCCTTAAGAGAATATTCGATCGGTGAACAAAGGATGTATTCGTTGGTTACAACAAAAAGACCCAGAAGTTTTGTATCCTGCCCCATCGTTCGCAGTCCGGACATGTGCATTGACACATGCGTACCTAGGGAAAGGAACCCCTAACGGAACTATTCTCCCTGGAAGATGTTTCTTACTATCCATGTAATATAACATAACTAGTTGGGTACTTGTCTGTTCAAGCACTTATGACCCCCTACGCCTGGTCTTCATGCATACCCCAGTTTTGTATAACCGAGCGGGTATTCAGACACACCCCGGACTATAGATCCGGGGGCTAAAGCAAAAAGGTCCGCCATGACAAATGATTTTAATCTGGCTAGGGGCTACTTATGCCCATTAAATTACACAGTCACTTGGACTGATCATATTCCTCCTCTATACCATCTAATAGGCTATCTAGCTTACAATCGTGTTGAGAATACTTAGTGGCTAACGCTACCTGGTCATATACCAGACTTACGAGAATTTCTTGCCCATCGGGCCCCGCCGGTCCTACTTTGGCCATATGGTTCAGGTCCAGCTTGGTGTAGCGCGTCTTCACCATCGCCCAGGCTTCTCTTGCACCTTGCCGGCATGCTGATATCTTCCACAGACGGAAGCGCCGCCGGGCTCCTTGAAGCAGGTCCGCAAGCTCTCCCATGCCATTCGGCAGGAGGCTTGATGGCCATAAGGCTTGAGCAATGCCGTGCATCACCTGCCGGACACACTCGTGCAACTGCGAAAGTTCTTGCAACGATCACTTGCAGATGAGGGCATCTCCTCTTCAGGGCGACCTGTTAACATTCCTGCAAGCAAAATTCCTTCAAAATACTTCCTTGCCGAACTATCATTCAGTTCGTTTGAGCACTCACCATAGATGCAGCGTCGAAGCCTTTTGTTCTCCTTCACGGAGTTCGCCAGTTGAGCGCGGACGTCCTTTAATTTGATGTCCAGCCGAATATTGGCATCTTGTAGCTTGTTCCTCTTTTGCGCCACTTGCGTAAGGATGCGCTCGCCAGCCTTTAGCTGCCTTTTGAGATGCGAGTCGTCATCTATTACACCCTCCGGATTCACTCCGGGATTGTCTGCAAAATTTTCTGTTAGACTAATCACACCAGCCATTTACTAACTGGTACATCTGCGTACAATGGAGACAAGCATTACCAGAGGGGGCCTTTTGGGATTCCTCTAACTTGGCAACCGCGTCCATCAGCTGGGCCTTACATGCCTCCAGCTCCCGAGCCAATTGTTCATTCTTGTCCACAAGGACCTGTGCATAAATTGATCCTTCAAACAGTTGTCCCAACTATTTCAAGTCTCAGGGGCTACTGCTATACATACTTGTTAAACTTTCTTACCCGTATATCTTTGGTGTACTGGTTCTTCGCTTGGGAAAGCCCGCCTCGAGCGGTTCGGACGTATGCGTCTGCCAAATTGAAGGCATTAAAAGCCTCTTCGGAAAAGATGTTGTTCCAAAGCACGGCCCTCCGGTGCTGGTGATTCATGGCGCTCTCCACTTCGGAGTTCATAGCCGAACACATATACGCATCCTCTGTCGGAGAACTATGCGGTACTGGCCCCGTGTCCGCCTCCGCCCTCAGAGCCGGTTCTGGAAGCCGGCTAGTGGAGGCGTGATTGGCGGGATCCCCGGATATAGTCCGGCTGCTCCTCTTCCTGCCGGACACAAAGGGCGCTATCATATTTCAAATACTATAATCACAGGACAGGTTATCACTTTACCTCTGCAGCAGTGCGTCGACCCTCACCGCCTTCCTCTTGAGCCTGCCCGATCCGGACGTCTGTGGTTGACGAGTCCCTAGGGGCTCGGCCCCGTGCTCCGACCGCCGTCTCTGCAAAAAGCACGACGCCTTAAGGGTAAGGCATAATGCCTAAGGGAAGTCCTCCTCGGAGGACAAGTTTTTTTTAGTTCGACTTACACGCGACGCAGGGAGTAGTCCGGGATAGTCGGCTGTAATGGCCACTAAGGCACCATCCCAGCTCACTTGATAAAATACCCCGTTGACAAGCTCCACAATAATATCCGGATCTTCTTTGAGTCCCGGATCTAGGGCCCTTCCGGGGTCCTCTAGCTGCGGAGAGGGGCTGAAGATTCCTCCTACGGCCCTCCTCAGTTCCTGTTCGGAAACATCGATGCAGGTAATCTTAGCAGAAGAACGCTAGAGTAAGTGAAGCAGGGAAAAGAATGGCAACTTACCCACTCTGGAGGGTTGTACATGGAGAATCTGTCCCGTGTTTTAATGCGAAGGAATTCCTCCTCTTCCCCTTTGTACAAATCAGACAATATCCTTGCCAAAGCGGCGGCGGAGTCCGGACCCTTACGCAGCAGCGGGTGGCATCGTCTTCCCCGTTGAAGTGCCACATGGGCTTCACCCGATATTGAAGCGGTTGCACTCCCCGCCTTATGCATATCGCCATGACCTCAACTATCGTCAGTCCGGATTTGGCCAGTAGCTTTATCCTGCTCATCAGGGAGTATATTTCCCTTGTGTCCTCCTCTTGAGGGCCCCGGGGGCGCCAGCTTAGGTGTGCCCTCGGTGGGGAATTGCTGAACTCGGGGAGACCTGTCCGGAATGGATCCGGAAGGGGAACGTCATCTATATAGAACCACTCTAAAGGCCAGTTTTCTGGTGCCTTCTCAGGAGTGCCGGACAAGTATCCGGTCTCGGCAATGCGCCGTACTTCGGCCCCGCCCACTTGGCATAGGGATTCTCCCTGGGTGCGGGAGACGAGGCAGAACAGCTTCCTCCATAATCCGAAGTGTGGTTCGCAGCCTAAAAACAGCTCGCAAAGAGCGACATACCCCGCTATGTTCAGAATGGAGGCAGGGGTGAAGTTGTGTAACTGGAGGCCGTAGAACTCCAGGAGCCCACGAAGGAACGGGTGGATAGGAAACCCGATGCCCCTCAACAGATGCGGGATGAGGCATATACGCTCCTCTGGAGATGGATTAGGAGATCCCTCTGCTTGTTCCCCTCCGTCATAAGAGGCTATTCCAGCTCGGACAGGGACCATGAACACCGGTGGGAGAAACCCTTGGGTTTGTAACTCTATCAGACGGCTATGAGGAACTGAACACTCTCCCCAATCCCCCGACTTGGAACGAGAAGGGCGAGTGGAAGAGCTGCGACGGCCATCCATGTTGGAATGGTTTTTCGCAGAGCGCTCTGATGGATGCTAGCTCTGGGAGGGAGAGTGAGGTTTGGATCTGAGAATCCCTATCGGTGTCAAAACCGGCGGATCTCGGGTAGGGGGTCCCGAACTGTGCGTCTAGGCGGATGGTAACAGGAGACAAGGGACACAATGTTTTTACCCAGGTTCGGGCCCTCTCGATGGAGGTAAAACCCTACTCCTGCTTGATTGATATTGATGATATGGGTAGTACAAGAGTGGATCTACCACGAGATCAAGGAGGCTAAACCCTAGAAGCTAGCCTATGGTATGATTGTTGTAATGGTTGTTGTGTCCTACGGACTAAAGCCCTCCGGTTTATATAGACACCGGAGAGGGCTAGGGTTACACAAAGTCGGTTACAATGGTAGGAGATCTACATATCCTTATCGCCAAGCTTGCCTTCCACGCCAAGGAAAGTCCCATCCGGACACGGGACGAAGTCTTCAATCTTGTATCTTCATAGTCTTGGAGTCCGGCGGACGATGATAGTCCGGCTGTCCGGACACTCCCTAGTCCAGGACTCCCTCAGTAGCCCCTGAACCTGGCTTCAATGACGATGAGTCCGGCACGCATAATGGTCGGCATTGCAAGGCGGGTTCCTCCTCCGAATAATCCATAGAAGATTGTGAACACCAGAATAGTGTCCGGCTCTGCAAAATAAATTCCACATTCCACCGTAGAGAGAATAATATGCACACAAGTTCAATCTGCTGACGTGTTATGTAGCATGACGTCACGCCACTACCAAGCCTTTACTTGAATTGTTTTTTGTTATACCACCTCAGCGCATTTAGCAAAGCGGTTTCCTTGGCACGTCTTGTCGAAGCAGAGATCGTGTTCCCCTTATTCCGGGATTCTCATCAATACGGACGTGGGTAACCCAACCGTGCCCGTTGCCACGCCCCCTCTATCGAAGGCGAGTCCCGAATGGTCACGGAGACGGCTCTTGGTATTCTTCCTCTTTATAACAGGACCAAGGCTCGTTTCTTTTCTTCAATCCTCCATCGAATCTTCTCCTTGCCCCAAGTTCCAACACCCAGAGCGCCAGATTCGAGCGCCTCAGACCTTCAACAATGTCCGGCTCCGACCTTCAGGGCCGGTGGATGCCCTCCTCCGTCAAGGAGGAGGACGTGCTAAAGCTGCGAGAGGCCAAGTACCTGTCTTACGAGATTTCGCACAGGCTGCCCGCCGAAGGGCAGGCCATACCCACCCCCGAGCCCGGTGAGTACGTCGTCTTTGTATCCCACCTCCGTCGGGGTTTAGGCTTCCCGATGGATCCTTTTGTGAGAGGGCTCATGTTTTACTATGGGTTGGAATTCCACGACTTGGTTCCGGAGTCTATCCTCCATATCTCCGCATTCATCGTCGTCTACGAAGCCTTCCTCCGCGTCACCCCCCACTTCGGCCTGTGGCTGAAGACCTTCAATGTGGAGCCGAAGATGATCGGGGGGCGTCAAGCAGAGTGCGGCGGGGCGGCCGTAAGCAGGAGGGCCGATGCCCCGTGGCCAGAGGGCTCCTTCCAAGAGGAGCTCGGCTTGTGGCAGCAGGAGTGGTTCTATATCACCGCTCCAAAGGGCAGCAGGCAGAAGCCGCCGCCCGTCTTCCGTTCGGGACCTCCTCGACGATTGACGTCGTGGGTCAACCAAGGGCTCAACTGGGGGCCGTCAAAAGACGTGCCCCTGTTGCAGGGCCGGATTCGAGATCTCCAGGCGAGGGAGATCGATCTGGTCGTGGTGATGCAGGTCATGCTAATTAGGCGTCTCCTGCCCTGCAAACGCCGTCCTCTCCGGCTATGGGAGTTCAATCCGGAGGGACCACGGATTCTCCAACACTTTATGGGTGCGACACCCATGGAGATGTACAAGTTGTTCTTCGAATCACAGGCGGCGTGTCCGGAATTGACCGAGGATGCCGGCCTAAGCTGCAATCGCCCGGATACTCAAGTAAGTAGCTCAGTGTTCGGACGTACCGTTTGTTTGCCTTTCTACAATTTGCCTTTTAACCCGTTATCCTTCAACATGAGTGGATAGCGCAAGCAAAGCTGATACGGTGTCCGCCCCCCTCCCAGAGACCGCGCCGGATCCCGTGCTGGTCAGGATGTTGGAGGTTGCGCCTTCAGAAGAAGGCGGAGGGGAAAATAAGGGAACTACCGCCTCGCCCAAGGAGGCTCTTGAAAAACGGGGGATCGAGAATCCCTCCCTCCAGGGGGAGAAGAGGACCGCATCCGAAGACCCGGAGGCCAAAGCCCCTAAGCGGGGGAAGAAATCTTCACCAGAGGGTCCTGCGTCTGGGGAGGTCCCGGCCGCACAGTCTTCTCTAAAGAATCAGCCCTCCAGCGAGCCGTGAGTAGAAAAAGGGGAGTTCATTAATAAGAAACATCCCTATTTGTGCTTCTGAGGATAACTGAAATTTTTACCTTGTAGTTCGGATCTGCGACCTTCTCAGATGAGCTCGTCTTCAGGGGATCTTCGTCCGTAGATGATAGAGAGCGAGACGCCTCCATCTGCTGTGCCGTCGGATAGGGCGGACGAGCCTGAAGTGTCGTCATGGAGGGTATCCCCAAGCCCGGCAGAGCCGAAGAGTTCGACGCCGACTAGTGTTCGGCCGGGGGAGCTGAAGGATCTGCTTGAGAGGGCGTCCATCTCAGAAGATCACCATGCATTGATGAGTATGGTGATTGGAAGGATTTCGTTTGCCGAAAGCGGATTGCATAATGCCATCAGGAGTTTGCTAGCGGGGTTTGAGGTACGTAAAAAACGACGCACCTTTTTGACAGTTTTGCACATAAAAGTGCGCCCTGTATAGATAGTAGCCCCTGAGACTCGGTAGGTTGTCGAGAGCGACAGCGTGCCGAGGATCAAAATCGCAGGTATTGAGTGTCGCCTTTCCTATGCAGGTGGCGGATAGTTCGGGGGCTAGCCGGACTGATGGAGTTGCTGAATTAATGCGGCAACTCGATGTTGCGGATGCGGACATCGCGCTAGTCAACAAGCGACTTGACGAGTCGCAAGGTAAGTTATCTCTCCGCAGTCACCTATTAAGGGAGCCAAAGCCCACCTCTTACAATATTTATGCTTGACGCAGATGGTGCTGCTGCTGTAGAGAGCCTTCGGGCAGAACTTGCTCAAGCCAAGGAGCAAGCCAGAAGGAGTGATGCGGCTGCCTCGAGGGCGGTCGAAGAGTTAGAAGCCGAAAGGGTTGCACACTGCCAAAGCAGGGAAGAGATGGGCGAACTGGCCGTTAAATTGAAGGATGCTACCGACCGCAATGAGGCTCTTGAAAAGGAGCGCCTATCGGAGCGAGAAGACCTGGGGAAGGCCACCGCCGAAGCCAAGGATGCCTGTTCTGCAATGCGGGCTATAAAGGAGGAGCTGCGTGAGGCCGAAGACATTGTGGCTGGCAAGCCTTTTCTGCTGCGCCGCAGGTTTACGGATCCAAAGTATGCCCAGCTTGGCCAGCTGTGGGGTCCGGAGGATCCATATATGGACTTAGCGGCGAGTGCAGCGGATACTGTTGTGCACTTCCGAAGTCAGAAGGATCACAAGACGGAAGAGCTGTTTTGGTCTCAATTCCATAGTCCGGATCGTTCACTTCCGCTGACCGATCGGTTGGCCGAATGGGCTGAGCTGAATAGGTTGTCCGGACTTGCCATGACGGATATCGTGACTCATGTCTGGCCGGAGAGGCCCAAGCCGAAGAGCTATTTTGGCTTATTGCAGCAGTTTCTTGGGGCGGTGCCGCATATCAAGGCGATGAAGCAGTCGGCCTGCATAGAGGGTGCGCGGATGGCCCTCGCCCGTGTGAAGACACATTGGACAGAGATGGATGCCACCGCTGTTGCAACCCAGGGTTCGGACGAAAGCCGGTTACCTGCCGAGCACTATTTTGGGGAAGTTATGCGCGGTGCTCATTTAATAGAGTCGCAGTGCTCGAAAAATGTCACTTTCAAATGAACGTTTTATTTTGTAAAACAATGGTTATGATGTAATCGCTTTTTATACTTGTGCGTTCAAGTATTGAAATATCTCCTATGCGGCCGTTTATGTATACGTGTGTATAACCTGAAAGATGGCAGTCTTCGGCTTCAGCCCCCACGCACAAGATGCGGGGGTGTTCGCAAAAATAGCGCATTTTCACACTTAATCCGACGTCTCAGTCCTATTGAGGAGGTGGTAGCGTAGCAAACGAGGCAACCGGACTATGATGCTTTATCACTTTCACTTAGCCATTGGAGTTCGAGGATGGGACTACGATATAGCCCCTGGGGGCACCGCGCTCTCCGAATTCGGGGCGCGTGTGTGCCTGACCGGGAAACGGTCCTTCGTCAAAGCGGAGGAATTCTAAACATTCCGGTGGTCGATCGAGTGGTTGACCAGTCTCTCGCTGTATCATGACAATTAGTTTTCGGCTTTCTCTACTAAGGTGCTCGCCCAGCCGAACTGGGGCACAATCGCAGTAGTTCTCCTGGTGCCGCGTTAGCCGATGATACGGAACGTAAGGCAGCAAAACACAGGAGCTGGGCAAACCCAACATTTGACCAAAGACATGATTCGGAGCTGATGCATATAAGGCCTAACTCAAGACGCCGAACACTCCCTAAGGTGTTCGGTCTTTATAATAATGGGCAGAACAATGCCCTAAGCCCCTAGTGTCCAGGTACGGGCGAGGTCCTCTGACGCGGCCGATGCCAAAACGTCAGTCTCCACTCTGGTTATAATGAGAAACCGGGGGATTATAGCAACAAGAGATAGTAAAAAAGGTTTACACAGGGTCTTAATCTGAAAAGAATCCTTGCGACGGGTCCCTACTGCACGTCTGCGCCTGTGTCTCCGTTGTGCCGTTATCCTGGACGGGTATGCACGTTGTTCATCTGTGAAAAAGAGAGGAACTTAGTTTGGAAGGAAATCTTGCGAAAAAGTGCATGAAAAATATTAATGAATGAATAAAGCGGAGTCTATATTAGCTCATTATTGCTTATACGCACAGCCCCTTGTGAAGGGGTGTGCGGCTAGGGAGCCCCTAGCTTATTTGTGCCGGACTCGTCTAGCCGTGTCCGGGGTCTGTAGATGACCCTCTTAATGAAATGATGCCACGTGGACCGGGCATTTTAAGTGTAAGAGACGCGTAATGTGGTATTGCGTTAAAGCGGACAAAAGCTTCATGTCCCAATAGTGCTTGATAGCTACTTTTGAATGGGGCAACATGGAAGATTAGCTTTTCGCGTCGGAAGTTGTCCGGTGACCCGAACACAGCTTCTAGTAATAAGGAGCCTGTGCACTTGGCGTAAGGGCCAGGCGTCACTCCTTTAAAGGAAGTGCGGCTATGTCGAATTTTAGTAAGGTCTATCCCGAACTTGCGGATTGTGTTCGGATATAGCAGGTTTAAGTCGCTGCCGCCGTCCATTAGGACTTGTGTAAATTGTAGTCCGTCGATTATAGGATCCAATATCATCGCAGTCCATCCTGCATTTCGAACACTTCTGGAATAATCCAGGTGGTCATAAGTGATTGGTTTTGACATCCAATCTTGAGGTTCCGCTGGGGTGGACCGTGCGAGACCCATCTTAGCAGGTGCCGCATTGTTTTTCCGTATTATCACATGAAGTGAGTTTACTGCCTTGACTTCTTGTGGGAAAGTCTTTTGTTTTCCGGTGCCCTGCTGGTGGGGTTTGTTGTCGTCCTCGCTTGGTGCGTCAAGCCCCTTGTGTTCGGCGTTGAGTCGGCCGGACTGTCTGAAAACCCAACAATCTCGGTGGGTGTGGTTTGCAGGCCTTCCGGAGGTACTCTGGATTTGACATATCCGATCCAAAATTTTGTTTAAGTTGGATAGCTCGTCACTATTGTCCTTAAGAGGAAGTGTTTGGTTGTTTGGCTGCGAGCTTTTGAATCCGGCGTTGACCGCTGTGTTCTTTAGGCTTTTCTCTTTATTCCGGCGCTGATCTTTTCTGCGCCGTGATTTTCCGTTTCCATCTCTGATCTCGGATGTACTTGGGTCGCTGGTGCTGCATCTTGCTAGCCAGCTGTCTTCCCCCGCGCAAAAGCGGGTCATGAGGCTTGTTAGCGCGGACATTGTCCTCGGCTTCTCTTGGCCGAGGTGTCTGGCGAGCCATTCGTCTCGGACGTTGTGTTTAAAAGCTGATAAGGCTTCAACGTCCGGACAGTCGACTATTTGGTTCTTTTTAGTAAGGAACCTGTTCCAGAATTTGCGCGCTGACTCACCGGGCTGTTGAGTTATACGACTTAGATCGTCTGCATCCGGAGGGCGGACATAAGTCCCTTGAAAATTTGCTCTAAACGCGTCCTCAAGCTCTTCCCAGCTTCCAACAGTGTTTTCTGGGAGGCTTTTAAGCCAATGCCGAGATGGCCCTTTGAGCTTGAGGGGTAGATATTTTATGGCGTGGAGATCATCTCCTCTAGCCATGTGTATGTGTAGTATATAATCCTCTATCCAGACTCCAGGGTCTGTTGTTCCGTCGTAAGCCTCTATGTTTATGGGTTTAAACCCTGTTGGGAATTCATGATCCAGCACCTCATTGGTGAAACATAGTGGGTGTGCGACGCCCCTGTATTTGGGTGTACCGCTGTCTTCGAACACTTGGCGTGTTGTGTTGCTTCCTGGGGCCCTCTTTTTTGGCCAGTAAATGGACCCGGCTGGGCCATCTGTTTTCCCAGGATCATGAGTCGGCTTGTGTGCGGTTTTGAGCACTTTGCTCCACCTCATTCTGAGTATGTCTTCCGCTGTTTTGAGCTTCCGTTTTTCCTTCTTCAGACTTCTTGCAGTGGCGACGAGTCTTTTGCGAAGGCTCTTATTCTCCGGTGGTGTGTCCGGCATGAGGTCGTCTGGACTGTTGGTTTCACCGGGCATGGATTGATTATCCGATTCGTCCTGTTCGGACGGTTGCTTGACTGCATGTTCATCATCCACTGGTTTGCCCTGCTCTATTGCTGGGTCATTAGGAGCGCTGTTGTTGTCGAGGCGGGACTTAGGGCGGCGTCTGCGTCGCCGTTTTGGTTGTTTATCGGCGGGATTATCCTTTGCCGCGCCCCGTTGATCCTTGTTATCACTTTCTTTTGGGGTATCCACCATATATATATCATGGGTTGGGGTGGCCTTCCAGTGCTCTGTGAGCGCTGGTTCTTGATCGTCTCCGGCATCGTCGTCCATACCATCGATGTCTTCGGAGTCGTAGTCTAGCATGTCGGTTAGATCGTCGACAGTGGCTACAAAGTGGGTGGTGGGTGGGCTTTGAATCTCTTCGTCGTCCGCATCCCAACCATCCTGGCCATAATCCGTCCAGGGCTCTCCGGATAATGAGAGATGCTTTAGAGAATTTAGGATGTCGCCAAAGGGTGAGTGCTGAGAGATGTCCGCGGCGGTGAACTCCATGATCACGCCCAATCGGATTCGATTGGCCGGGGCGCAGGAGGTTCGGAGTCCGGCAAGGAGTCCGGCACCTCGGAGTCACGAGATTTATAAGGGACAAGGCCAGTGTTAGGCTCCATCGCCGTGGAAGTCGCAGCTCCCGAGGAGGTGTCCAGCCACCCGTCCTCGATCTGCACAATCGGCTCCGGACTATGGGTCGGAGCGGATTTGTGTGCGGCCTCCAAGGCGCTGTCCGGCGGCAGAGTTAGATCATGCCCATCGTGACAGTGCGGCATGCACGACTGTGGCTCGGATCCGTCGAAGATCGAGTCTCCGCTGATATCCGCCGTGGAGTTTAGGCTTCCAAATCTGACCTGACGGCCAGGGGCGTAGCTTTCGATCTGCTCCAGATGGCCAAGTGAATTGGCCCGTAGTGCGAAGCCGCCGAATACGAAGATCTGTCCGGGGAGAAAAGTCTCACCCTGGACGGTGTTGTTGTTGATTGAAGAAGCCATCGAGCCTATCGGTGACGACACAGAGGAACTCTCAATGAAAGCACCAATGTCGGTGTCAAAACCGGCAGATCTCGGGTAGGGGGTCCCGAACTGTGCGTCTAGGCGGATGGTAACAGGAGACAAGGGACACGATGTTTTTACCCAGGTTCGGGCCCTCTCGATGGAGGTAAAACCCTACTCCTGCTTGATTGATATTGATGATATGGGTAGTACAAGAGTGGATCTACCACGAGATCAAGGAGGCTAAACCCTAGAAGTTAGCCTATGGTATGATTGTTGTAATGGTTGTTGTGTCCTAGGGACTAAAGCCCTCCGGTTTATATAGACACCGGAGAGGGCTAGGGTTACACAGAGTCGGTTACAATGGTAGGAGATCTACATATCCGTATCGCCAAGCTTGCCTTCCACGCCAAGGAAAGTCACATCCGGACACGGGACGAAGTCTTCAATCTTGTATCTTCATAGTCTTGGAGTCCGGCGGACGATGATAGTCCGGCTGTCCGGACACCCCCTAGTCCAGGACTCCCTCAATCCCCATCCCTTCAAATAGACGGTCAACCCAGAGGATTGAGGGTGGCAAATGCAAAAATGCCTCGTCTCCTCGCATTCGCTCGACACGTGGAGATGGTCATTATTAAGGCACTGAAGCCGAGGAGCACAACATTGATTGGAGGCCGGACACTGTTCATCATAACAGGTACTTTGGAGTATTCGGAGAAGGAACCCGCCTACTGCGTGCCGGACTCATTGTCATTGAAGCCTGGTTCAGGGGCTACTGAGGGAGTCCTGGATTAGGGGGTATCCGAACAGCCGGGCTGTGTACAACGTCCGGACTATTGAAGCGTGAAGATACTAGACTCAAGACTTCGGCCCGTGTCCGGATGGAACTTTCCTTGGCGTGGAAGGCAAGCTTGGCGATCCGGATATTGTGTTTCCTTTCTTGTAACCGACTCCATGTAAACCCTAGCCTTCTTTGGTGTCTATATAAACCGGAGAGGTTGGTCCTTGGAAGGACGATCACAATTACAATCATACCATCATAGGCTAGCTCTTAGGGTTTAGCCTCTACGATCTCGTGGTAGATCTACTCTTGTACTACCCATATCATCAATATTAATCAAGCAGGAAGTAGGGTTTTACCTCCATCGAGAGGGCTTGAACCTGGGTAAACATCTGTGTCCCTTGCTTCCTGTTACCATCAGCCTTGACGCACAGATCGGGACCCCCTACCCGAGATCCGCCGGTTCTGACACCGACAGGCCCCCTCTGGTATTTTCTTCGCTCAATATTTTTTATATTTCCCAAAAATAACTTTCGTGGAGTTTAAGGACTTTTGGAGTTGCGCGGAATAGGTCTCTAATATTTGCTCCTTTTCCAGTCCAGAATTCCAGCTGCCGGCATTCTCCCTCTTCATGTAAACCTTGTAAAATAAGAGATAAAAGGCATAAGTATTGTGACATAATGTGTAATAACAGCCCATAATGCGATAAATATCACTATCAAAGCATGATGCAAAATGGACGTATCAATGCACCGCTTGGTGCGCCACCCCCTCCAGCGACTATGGACGTTGTGAATGCCGGGCAGTCGTGTGTTGATGACTACTCAATAGTTCAGTGCGCCATGCTGTATGGCTTAGAGCCGGGACTTCGAAGGTGTTTTGAATGTCACAGAGCATATGAGATGTTCGAGGAGTTGAAGTTTATCTTTGAGAAGAATGCCCGGATCGAGAGGTAAGAGACCTCCGATAAGTTCTATGCCTGCAAAATTGGGGAGAACGGGTCTGTCAGTGAGCACATACTTAGAATGTCCGGGTACTACAACCGTCTGGCTCTCGCTAGAGGCTGTCACTGACAGAGTTCTTCAATCGCTACCACCTAGTTACAAGAGTTTTGTGTTGAACTATAACATGCAAGGGATGAACAAGTCAGTCTCCGAGCTGTCCGCGATGCTAAAAGTCACTGAGTCAAACATCCAGAAGGAGCATCAAGTGTTGATGGTGAATAAAACCACTAGTTTCAAGAAAGGCAATGGAAAGAAGGGAAACTTCAAGAAGGGTGGCAAAGCAGTTGCTCCTCCCATGAAGAAACCCAAGGCTGGACCCAAGCCGGAGACTGAGTGCTTCTGTTGCAAGGGAACTGGCCACTGGAAGCGGAACTGCCCCAAGTATCTGGACGACAAGAAGGGGGACAACGTCAATAAAGGTATATATGATATACATGTTATTGATGTGTACCTTACCAACTCTCGTTGTAGTGCCTGGGTATTTGATACCGGTTCGGTCGCTCACATTTGCAACTCAAAGCAGGAACTATAGAATAGATGGAGACTGGCAAAGGACGAAGTGACGATGCGCGTGGGAAATGGTTCCAAGGTTGATGTGATCACCGTCGGCACGCTCGCTCTTTGATTACCATCGGGATTAGTGATGAACCTGAATAATTGTTATTTAGTGCCTGCATTGAGCATGAACATTATATCTGGATCTTCTTTAATGTGACACGGTTACTCATTTAAATCAGAGAATAATGGTTGTTTTATTTATATGGGTAATATCTTTTATGGTCATGCACCCATAGTAAGGGGTTTATACTTATTGAATCTCGATAGTGATGATACACATGTTCATAACATTGATGCCAAAAGATGTAGAGTTGATAATGATAATACCACTTTCTTGTGGCACTGTCGCTTAGGTCATATTGGTGTAAAGCGCATGAAGAAACTCCATGCTGATGGACTTTTGGAGTCACTTGATTTTGAATCACTTGACACGTGCGAACCATGCCTCACAGGCAAGATGACTAACACCCCGTTTTCTGGAACAATAGAACGGGCAAGTGACTTGTTGGAAATCATACATACTGATGAAGGAAATATGCCCTAGAGGCAATAATAAAGTTATTATTTATTTCCTTATATAATGATAAATGTTTATTATTCATGCTAGAATTGTATTAACCGGAAACATGATACATGTGTGAATACATAGACAAACAGAGTGTCACTAGTATGCCTCTACTTGACTAGCTCGTTGATCAAAGATGGTTATGTTTCCGAGCCATAGACATGAGTTGTCATTTGATTAACGGGATCACATCATTAGGAGAATGATGTGATTGACTTGACCCATTCCGTTAGCTTAGCACTTGATCGTTTAGTATTCTGCTATTGCTTTTCTTCATGACTTATACATGTTCCTATGACTATGAGATTATGCAACTCCCGTTTACCGAGGAACACTTTGTGTGCTACCAAGTGTCACAACATAACTGGGTGATTATAAAGGTGCTCTACAGGTGTCTCTGAAGGTACTTGTTGGGTTGGCGTATTTCTAGATTAGGATTTGTCATTCCGATTGTCAAAGAGGTATATCTCTAGGCCCACTCGATAATGCACATCACTATAAGCCTTGCAAGCATTGCAACTAATGAGTTAGTTGCGGAATGATGTATTATGGAACGAGTAAAGAGACTTGCCAGTAACGAGATTGAACTAGGTATTGAGATACCGACGATCGAATCTCGGGCAAGTAACATACCGATGACAAAGGGAACAACGTATGTTGTTATGCGGTTTGACCGATAAAGATCTTCGTAGAATATGTGGGAGCCAATATGAGCATCCAGGTTCCGCTATTGGTTATTGACCAGAGACGTGTCTCGGTCACGTCTACATAGTTCTCGAACCCGTAGGTGTCACACCCTAGCTAGTCATGCATTAGAGTGTTGCATCATGTTTACTTTTTCATCAGAAACTTGAAATGGGGATGACAGAACCCCCAGTCCCCTCTGATAACCAACTAGGGTTTACTAAAATAATTTTCAATGAACCTGAAATGCCCTTCTAAAATGCCCATCATTTTTGCCTTGGTTCAGAACCTCTGCCAAAAATGGTGCACACTTTTCTAGGCCATCCTAGGGTTCTTGAGTTAAATCATAACTATTTGAATTTGGGCATTTAAAATAATATAAAATATTTAAATGCTCAAATATCTCCAAACTAAAATGTTTCATGTTGGAAATATTCCAACTATGGACCAGGAGTAGTTTGGTGATTTTTGGAGTTGTCTAGGTATTTTATTTAATTCAACAAAGTTGCAGAAGTATTAAATAAAACAGGAAACAGAAAATAAATAAAGGGAGAAGCTTACCTGAGCTCCCCCCTGTGCGGCCCAGCCCAGCCGGCCCAGCACTGTGCTGGCCCGTGCCAGCCAGCTGCTTCCCCTCGCCAGAGCAGGCAGGGAGGTGAGCATGGCGCGCCCGAGCTCGCCACGCACCACCCAGCCTCTCTGCATCGCCCTGGTCGTCGTTGCGCCGCGTGGATCGTCTTCTGGTCGTCGCCCCGACCTCGCCGACACCCCATTCACTCTCCCCCGGTTCTCCCTCGCTCTCTCCCTCTCACGGCCGAAGCACACCGTCGCCGCCGTTCGCCTTAGCCACTGCCTCCGACCACCCCTCGCTCCCCCGATTAGCTCAGGAGCTCCGCCTCGACTCCCTCTTCCTCCCCACCGCTCCACGAGTCCCCGGAAGCCCTGCATCGCCGCCACGTCGCCGTTCCCCTCTTCGGACTCCGACCACCGTCGCCGACGAATTCGCCGTCTCCAGCGCGTCCCCGAGCCCGCTTCGACGCCCACTGCAACCGCGGTGAGCTACGCCACCGTTTCCCCCTTCTTCCCGGCTCTCTCCCGACCCCTAGGCCCTAGCCCCACCGCGGCCGAAAGCTTCACGCCGCCGGCGATGTCGCCGTCGTGGCCACGGTCGCCGTAGCGCCCAACCGAGCTCACCATCGTGCTCCACATCTCACTAGGAGCACGTAGCACGCTCCAACACCCCCCCTAACGTCCTGCAACACCGTTCCCGTGCACGACCGAACCCCGGCAGCCGCAACCGAGCTCGCCGCCGTCGACTCCGGCCACCCCGACCCCAACTGACTCCGCCAAGAGCCGCGGGTCGTCCTCAGCTTCACTCCGGTGGTCGCCACGTTCCATTTGGTGGCCGAAACGACCAAAACCACTATCGCCGCCGCACTGTTGGTCGCCGCCGGCCAGAACTCCGGCGAGCTGACGTGGCCTAGTTGATTAACCACTAATCCACCCCCTACAGACGCTGACAGTGGGCCCCAGGGGTTAGTCAAAGCTAACCAGCCCGGGGTCAACGCGGGATTAGCCCCTATGACACTGACGTGTGGACCCCACACGTCAGGTTTGACCCGAGCCAGCCCTGTTGACCTGCTGATGTCACTATGATGTCAGGCTGACGCAGTAATTGAATTTCTGGATTTAAATTAAATCAGGAAATTCCAGAATATTAATTAAACTTCAAAAATTCATAACTTTTATTCTGTAACTCCAAATTGGACAAATAATATATGAAAAATGATCAGAAAAATCCAATCTATCCATCTGTACCATTTTCATGCATGATCAAACAAGTTAAGTTGATGTTTTAATCAGAACAAGAAAAGGCACTTTAAAAGGCCATATTTGAATTCGAAATTTGAATCTTTGATTCAAATTTGTTCAAACCCTTCTGGCTTTAGTTGCATTAGCCCAACACACTCATATTGCCATGTTTCATGCATGCATCATATTGTTGCACATTGTTTGGTGATGCCTGTGTATCGTTATCCTTTGCGACAGGATCTGTCCCCGAGGAGTACCGTGATTACCCTAACGAGGAATCGTATCCGTGCAACGAACCATCAGGCAAGCAACCAACCATTTGATCATATCGATACAATCCCATGTTCTCGCTCCTGCTCTCTTTTACTGCATTAAGACAACGCGATTCAAACTGCTGTGTGCTACGGTAGTTGAACCCATTTCCTCTGCATGACCTGTCATTGCCACAGTAACTAGATGAAACCCACTAGCATGTGTAGGAGTTGATTGAGCCATATGTATGTGTTGTTCCTACCTTGCTATGCCTGCTATGCTTAGAGTTGTGTCAGGTCTGGTTCATCTGGGTGATGGGCTAGAGTGAAATGTTAACGTCGGTAATGAGAGTGGTGTGGTGAACACGATTTGGTAAAGGTATCGATGAGAGGCCATGTAGGAGTACATGGTGGGTTGTTTCATTGAAGCCGACCTTAAGCACTGAGATCTGTATGTGTGATTTAAGATACAGCTACTACCATGCATTGGGCCCTGAAATATGACCCCGCTCGACTTCTTATTCACCCTAGCTCTCTGTCCAGGAGTTGCAAGTAGTTTCTGGTGTTTGTAGTCTACTGGAGGCCGTGGACAGTGCTGACCGTAGGGGTGGGCTGTGATGCGGTAGGTACGTGGCACGGTGTACCGAATACCCGTTAGGTATCTCGGGAACCCTGTTCACATCGTTCGGGGCCGTATGGGAAACCTCGGCCGGACTCCCTGCGGATGGAACCTGAATAGGCGATAAACCTGGACTAGAGGCTTAAGTGTTTAGGTAGGTCGTGGTCTACACCCACGTCGGCTTTCGCTTGAAGTCTGCCGAGCACATGTCGTGTGCAGACGCTAAGTGGTGGAAACATGTATGAAGAAGTACACCCCTGCAGGGTTAACATGATCTATTCGAATAGCCGCGTCCGCGGTAAAGGACTACTTGGTTGCCTATACAGTTCATAGACAAGTAAATGGAAACTATTAAAAGCCTCAAGATAAGTGTGAGTGCCGAGGATGGCTCTTCCGTAGGAAGACGGAGGTGGATCCTCGGTAGTGTATTGAAGTGGTGAGTAGTGGACTCGAGTGCGCAAAATATTTCAAATGGAGTATCGTAGGATAGTCTAGCCAAGAGTCAAAGCCGGCTTGCTGCATTAACTCCACCAACCCTTCTTGATACTATGCATGTATGTAGGATCTGATGTAAGTCTTGCTGAGTACCTTTGTACTCATGTTGCTATAATCTACATGTTTACAGAAGACGCTGCAACCCCTTCTGATGGGTTCTATGTAGACGTTGACATCAACGAGTAGGCTAAAGACCCAGGTGGTGACCCTGAGCTTGTGATGGACCACATAGTATAGTTAGGCTTCCAAGCCTCTTTTATTTTACTGGTTGTCTGTACTCAGACAAGTTACTTCCGCTGTTGGCTTGTATGACTGTATGACTTGTATGTTGGGTCGTGAGACCCGTACCTGTGTGTATGATATGTATGGCTCCCTGAGCCTTAAATAAAGTACTTGTGTCATAGAGTCATGTTGTGATGCTTCGTTGTATTTGCACATATCGAGCATATTGTGTGTATGATTGAAATGCTTGGTATGTGTGGGATCTGACTATCTAGTTGTTTATCTTTAGTAGCCTCTCTTACCGGGAAATGTCTCCTAGTGTTACCGCTGAGCCATGGTAGCATGCTACTGCTCTGGAACACTTAGGCTGGCCGGCATGTGTCCTTCTTTGTTCCTGTGTCTGTCCCTTCGGGGAAATGTCACGCTGTGAGTACCGGAGTCCTGTTAGCCCGCTACAGCCCGGTTTACCGGAGTCCTGCTAGCCCAGTGCTACAGCCCGGACCCACTTGCTGATGACCGACACGTTCGAAGCTGGGTCATGGATGCCTGTCCCTGTAAGTCTGTGCCGCTTTGGGTTTACGACTAGTCATGTCAGCCCGGGCTCTTTATCATATGGATGCTAGCGACACTATCATATACGTGAGCCAAAAGGCGCAAACGGTCCCGGGCAAAGGTAAGGCGACACCCGTGGGGATACCGTGCGTGAGGCCGCAAAGTGATATGAGGTGTTACCAGCTAGATCGATGTGACATCGAGTCGGGGTCCTGACAG
>NC_041381.1:388501981-388562782 GCF_002162155.2 Triticum dicoccoides
TGCTCGAGGATAAGGACCGTGAAAACCGGGCCTTAAGGTTAGAGCTCTTCAATACCCGTGCTGACCACTGGGCCACTTTGACTCGGTTCGCACCGGCGGTGCAAGCTGGATTTTCAGATATGCGCGATCTCTATCCTGTGAGATCTGCTCTGCCGGACGTGATGGTTTGGCGTGATGTAGGAGGCATCACCCCACCTCGCGGTCCCCGCAGGCCACCGTTTGCTGGTCCAAGACCTCATCCTAGCCCCTATGGTCCACAAGCTCCGCGAGACCGTCTGTTTCCGGATGATCATGTTGAACTTCCGGGCTATGGAGGTGACTTCTACGAGGACTACTACGGATCGGTCTGAGTTAGTGGTAGCATCACTAGTTCGCACTAGCTGGGTCATCTATCGTCCCGCGTGACTCGTGGGTTATGACCTAGTTTGTACTCTTTCCGGAGTTGTAGAAAAATAATGTATAGGAGCTTGGAATGCCTCCGATGAGATGTAATCCTCTTTTCACCGTATTAGTACTTTGCTTGGCTTGTACTAAACCTTGTATGGTGTGTATGACGATGGAATAAAGAAGCAGTTTCTGTATCTGCCATGTCATACGGATGATCATCTTGCATTCCGAGTTATTCCTTGCATTATGTATCCTATGTCGGAATTTTATCATTCTGACTAAATCATTGCCTTGTTTACCTAGGATGGTCAACACGCGCGCCAACCCTGCTTCCCAAGAGCAGGCCGAAGGCAGTGAAGCCAGGGATGTAAATCTGCCTCATCCTCCTTCACTAGCCGAGGTGATGATGGAAGCTGAGAGAAACAAGCGGGAGACAAACCGTTTGTTGGAGCGTATTGAACAGAATACAGCACACCATCAGAGGGCTAACGTGGTGTCACTCAGCGATTTTATTAAATTGCATCCACCCACGTTCCACCACTCCGTCGAACCTCTCGACGCTGATGACTGGCTTCGCAGTATCTCTCACAAGCTGCGTTCCGCGCTGGTAGCTGAGGCTGACAAGGTCACCTTTGCTGCATATCACCTTGAAGGCCCCGCCAGTCTATGGTGGGAGAATTATGGAGCTATGCGCCCAGCGGGCCATGTCACAACTTGGGCTGAATTCAGTGAGGCTTTCCGTGAACACCACATTCCGGAGGGTCTCATGGACCGTAAGCGTGAAGAATTTTGCAATTTCACCCAAGGCCGACTGTCTGTGGATGTCTATAGCAGGGAGTTTGGTAACCTTGCACGATATGCAACCGAGGAAGTTTCTACTGACGCCAAGAAGCAAGCAAGGTTCCGTAAGGGCCTTAGACCTGAGCTTCGTCGCGACCTCCGTCTGCATGAGTGCACATCTTTTTCGAAACTTGTCAACAAAGCCATCAGTGCTGAAACTGGTCAGACTGACTATGACGCAACACGCAAGCATGGACGTGATATGGGTTCCTCATCCGGTGCTGGTCCTCAGAAGCGCCGCGTGTGGGTACCCAACACCACCCTGCCACCCAGGTTCACACCGAGGCCATCTTTTCAGGCGCCTCGCCCTGTTCAACAGTCTGCACCAGCCAAGCCCTATGGGGGTCCATCCAATAATGCTCCTCCACGTACCAGTTCCGTGACTTGTTTCAAGTGTGGGGAATCTGGTCATTATATGCGTGAGTGTCCCCAGACCAACCCCAATCAATCTGCTAAAGCTGTTGGCCGTGGCAAGCCGACAGGGAAGGTGTTCCATGCCAAACCGGTCACCGCCTCACGTGGCCATGTCAACTGTATCTCTGCCGAAGAAGCTCAAGAAGATCCCAACGTCGTTCTCGGTACGCTTCTTGTTAATTGCCACCCGGCATCTGTTCTTTTCGATACAGGAGCCTCTCATTCTTTTATATCTGAAAATTATGCTCGTTTGCATAACGTTGCATTCTGTGACTTGCCATCCTCCATGGTAATTCAAACTCCGGGATCCAAATGGCAAACTTCTAGAGTAAGCCATGGAAATGAAATCCAAGTCGACAGACTTGTTTTTCTTGCATCTTTGATAGCCCTTAAATCTTCAGATATTAATATCATTTTGGGTATGGACTGGATGTCAGCTCATCAAGCCAAAATTGATTGCTTCTCTAGGACCGTTCAACTCACCCATCCTTCGGGGAAGATAGTCAATGTTTTGACTCGAATAGCCAAGCGACAATTATATTCTCTTAACGCCAGCCCTTTGCCAGACCTTGAGGACGTTTCGGTAGTCCGTGACTTTCCGGATGTCTTTCCAGAAGAATTGCCAGGGGTTCCACCTGACAGGGATGTTGAGTTCGTAATAGACCTCATTCCAGGAACCGTTCCGATTGCTAGAAGACCTTATAAGATGGCACCCCTAGAACTAGCCGAGCTTAAGAAACAACTCGATGAATCCTTGAAAAAGGGTTTCATCCGCCCTAGTTCATCTCCGTGGGCTTGCCCCGTCCTATTCGTTAAGAAGAAGGATGGTACGGACCGAATGGTTGTAGATTACCGGCCGGTCAATCTGGTCACAATCAAGAACAAATACCCGCTTCCCAGGATCAACGATCTGTATGATCAGCTCGCTGGATCCTCAGTCTTCTCCAAGATGGATTTGAGGTTGGGCTACCATCAAATCAAAATCAGAAACGGGGGACATTCCTAAAACGGCCTTTGTTACTCGTTACGGCCAATACGAGTACACCGTCATGTCCTTCGGTTTAACCAACGCTCCAGCCACTTTTTCTCGGTTAATGAACTCAATCTTCATGGAGTATTTGGATAAATTCGTCGTAGTTTATCTCGATGATATACTCATATACTCCAAGAACGAGGAAGAACATGCCGAACATCTAAGGCTAGTGTTGCAGAAACTTCGAGAGCATCGCCTTTATGCCAAATTTTCTAAATGTGAATTCTGGTTGCCAGAAGTGACCTATCTGGGTCATGTAATATCTGGTAAAGGTATTGCTGTCAACCCTGAGCGAGTTCAAGCCGTCCTTGACTGGACTCCACCCGAATCGGTCAAGCAAGTTCGGAGTTTTCTAGGCTTAGCGAGCTATTGCCGTCGCTTTGTCGAGAACTTCTCCAAAGTTGCTAAACCTCTAACCGAACTCCTCAAGAAAGATAAGAAGTTCGAATGGACCCCACAATGTGAGCACAGCTTTCAGGAACTGAAAAGACGCCTGACTTCTGCTCCTGTGCTGGTACCACCAGACTTCTCCAAAGACTTTGTTATCTACTGCGACGCCTCGCGACAAGGACTAGGTTGCATTCTCATGCAAGATCGACACGTAATTGCTTACGCTTCACGGCAATTGCACCCACATGAGGAGAATTATCCTACTCATGATCTAGAACTTGCAGCCGTAGTCTATGCCCTTAAGACCTGGCGACATTACCTCCTCGGTAATCGTTGCGAAATATTCACTGATCACCAAAGCCTGAAGTACATCTTCACCCAACCGGATTTGAATCTTAGGCAAAGACGTTGGGTTGAATTGATCACAGACTTCGATTTAGGGATAACCTATACCCCAGGGAAAGCCAACGTCATGGCTGATGCGCTAAGTCGTAAATCTTATTGTAACAACCTGATGTTACAACAAAGTCAACCGCTTCTCCATGAGGAATTTCGGAAGCTTAACCTTCACATTGTACCTCAAGGTTTTCTCTCCACCTTGGTGGCAAAACCTACCCTTACGGATCAAATCATCAAAGCACAGAAGGTAGATCCGGGAATCTCCCGCATCAAGAGGAACATTCAGAAAGGAATTGCGAATTGTTTCTCCGTTAATGATCAAGGAGTCGTATACTTCGGGGATCGATTAGTAGTTCCCAAAGTGCGCAACCTAAGGCGATTAATCCTTAAGGAAGCCCATGAATCTCCTCTCACCATTCATCCCGGTAGTACTAAAATGTATCAGGACCTACGCCAGAGGTTCTGGTGGACTAGGATGAAGAGAGAAATTGCTCAGTATATTGCCAATTGCGACGTCTGTCGTCGTGTAAAAGCAGAGCATCAACGGCCTGCTGGCACCCTTCAACCCTTAGCTATTCCTGAATGGAAATGGGATAAAATTGGTATGGATTTCATTACCGGTTTTCCCAGGACCAAGAGAGGGAATAATGCTATCTTCGTCGTGGTCGATCGTCTTTCCAAAGTAGCTCATTTCCTACCTGTTCGTGAGAGTATAACCGCTAGTCAGCTGGCAGACTTATACATCTCCCGAATAGTGTCCCTCCATGGTGTTCCTTTGGAAATCAATTCGGATCGAGGAAGTCTTTTCACCTCTCGATTTTGGGAAAGTTTCCAAAATGCTATGGGTACTCGTCTCTCCTTTAGCACCGCTTTCCACCCTCAGTCGAGTGGTCAAGTGGAACGCGTCAACCAAATTCTAGAAGACATGCTTCGAGCCTCCGTTATCTCTTTCGGAATGGACTGGGAGAAGTGCCTTCCATTTGCCGAATTCGCTTACAACAACAGCTATCAATCTAGCTTGGGTAAAGCCCCTTTTGAAGTTCTCTATGGACGACGATGTCGAACACCCCTTAACTGGTCAGAGACCGGGGAAAGACAATTCTTTGGCCCGGATATGATTCAGGAAGCAGAAGAACAAGTTCGTATCGTTCGTGAAAAGTTGAAAACAGCCCAATCCCGTCAAAAGAGTCAATATGACCGAAAACATAAGGCTATGACTTTCGAGGTTGACGAGAAGGCTTACCTTCGGGTCACCCCTCTGAAGGGAACCCATCGTTTCGGTATCAAAGGCAAATTGGCTCCTCGTTACATTGGACCTTTTCGCATTCTTGCCAAACGAGGAGAAGTTGCCTACCAATTGGAACTACCTCCGCACCTCTCCAGAGTTCACGATGTCTTCCACGTTTCTCAACTCAGGCGTTGCTTCTCGGATCCTATCCGTGAGGTGGACCACGAAACGCTTGATCTCCAAGATAATCTTACATATCGGGAGTACCCCATTCGTATCCTCGATCAAACCGAACGTACCACGCGACGTCATAATATCAAGTTCCTCAAAGTTCAATGGTCGCACCGTTCTGAAGATGAAGCAACTTGGGAAAGGGAGGATCGTCTTCGACTCGAGTATCCCGCCTTCCTCTCGGAGGAACCCAAATCTCGGGACGAGATT
The DNA here is from genome assembly GCF_002162155.2 of Triticum dicoccoides. NCBI lineage: Eukaryota > Viridiplantae > Streptophyta > Magnoliopsida > Poales > Poaceae > Triticum > Triticum dicoccoides. The sequence goes on from NC_041381.1 coordinate 388,507,114, forward strand.
CTTTTGAGTGGGGGTGAGTTGTCACACCCTAGCTAGTCATGCATTAGAGTGTTGCATCATGTTTACTTTTTCATCAGAAACTTGAAATGGGGATGACAGAACCCCCAGTCCCCTCTGATAACCAACTAGGGTTTACTAAAATAATTTTCAATGAACCTGAAATGCCCTTCTAAAATGCCCATCATTTTTGCCTTGGTTCAGAACCTCTGCCAAAAATGGTGCACACTTTTCTAGGCCATCCTAGGGTTCTTGAGTTAAATCATAACTATTTGAATTTGGGCATTTAAAATAATATAAAATATTTAAATGCTCAAATATCTCCAAACTAAAATGTTTCATGTTGGAAATATTCCAACTATGGACCAGGAGTAGTTTGGTGATTTTTGGAGTTGTCTAGGTATTTTATTTAATTCAACAAAGTTGCAGAAGTATTAAATAAAACAGGAAACAGAAAATAAATAAAGGGAGAAGCTTACCTGAGCTCCCCCCTGTGCGGCCCAGCCCAGCCGGCCCAGCACTGTGCTGGCCCGTGCCAGCCAGCTGCTTCCCCTCGCCAGAGCAGGCAGGGAGGTGAGCATGGCGCGCCCGAGCTCGCCACGCACCACCCAGCCTCTCTGCATCGCCCTGGTCGTCGTTGCGCCGCGTGGATCGTCTTCTGGTCGTCGCCCCGACCTCGCCGACACCCCATTCACTCTCCCCCGGTTCTCCCTCGCTCTCTCCCTCTCACGGCCGAAGCACACCGTCGCCGCCGTTCGCCTTAGCCACTGCCTCCGACCACCCCTCGCTCCCCCGATTAGCTCAGGAGCTCCGCCTCGACTCCCTCTTCCTCCCCACCGCTCCACGAGTCCCCGGAAGCCCTGCATCGCCGCCACGTCGCCGTTCCCCTCTTCGGACTCCGACCACCGTCGCCGACGAATTCGCCGTCTCCAGCGCGTCCCCGAGCCCGCTTCGACGCCCACTGCAACCGCGGTGAGCTACGCCACCGTTTCCCCCTTCTTCCCGGCTCTCTCCCGACCCCTAGGCCCTAGCCCCACCGCGGCCGAAAGCTGCACGCCGCCGGTGATGTCGCCGTCGTGGCCACGGTCGCCGTAGCGCCCAACCGAGCTCACCATCGTGCTCCACATCTCACTAGGAGCACGTAGCACGCTCCAACACCCCCCCTAACGTCCTGCAACACCGTTCCCGTGCACGACCGAACCCCGGCAGCCGCACCCAAGCTCGCCGCCGTCGACTCCGGCCACCCCGACCCCAACTGACTCCGCCAAGAGCCGCGGGTCGTCCTCAGCTTCACTCCGGTGGTCGCCACGTTCCATTTGGTGGCCGAAACGACCAAAACCACTATCGCCGCCGCACTGTTGGTCGCCGCCGGCCAGAACTCCGGCGAGCTGACGTGGCCTAGTTGATTAACCACTAATCCACCCCCTACAGACGCTGACAGTGGGCCCCAGGGGTTAGTCAAAGCTAACCAGCCCGGGGTCAACGCGGGATTAGCCCCTATGACACTGACGTGTGGACCCCACACGTCAGGTTTGACCCGAGCCAGCCCTGTTGACCTGCTGATGTCACTATGATGTCAGGCTGACGCAGTAATTGAATTTCTGGATTTAAATTAAATCAGGAAATTCCAGAATATTAATTAAACTTCAAAAATTCATAACTTTTATTCTGTAACTCCAAATTGGACAAATAATATATGAAAAATGATCAGAAAAATCCAATCTATCCATCTGTACCATTTTCATGCATGATCAAACAAGTTAAGTTGATGTTTTAATCAGAACAAGAAAAGGCACTTTAAAAGGCCATATTTGAATTTGAAATTTGAATCTTTGATTCAAATTTGTTCAAACCCTTCTGGCTTTAGTTGCATTAGCCCAACACACTCATATTGCCATGTTTCATGCATGCATCATATTGTTGCACATTGTTTGGTGATGCCTGTGTATCGTTATCCTTTGCGACAGGATCTGTCCCCAAGGAGTACCGTGATTACCCTAACGAGGAATCGTATCCGTGCAACGAACCATCAGGCAAGCAACCAACCATTTGATCATATCGATACAATCCCATGTTCTCGCTCCTGCTCTCTTTTACTGCATTAAGACAACGCGATTCAAACTGCTGTGTGCTACGGTAGTTGAACCCATTTCCTCTGCATGACCTGTCATTGCCACAGTAACTAGATGAAACCCACTAGCATGTGTAGGAGTTGATTGAGCCATATGTATGTGTTGTTCCTACCTTGCTATGCCTGCTATGCTTAGAGTTGTGTCAGGTCTGGTTCATCTGGGTGATGGGCTAGAGTGAAATGATTATGTCGGTAATGAGAGTGGTGTGGTGAACACGATTTGGTAAAGGTATCGATGAGAGGCCATGTAGGAGTACATGGTGGGTTGTTTCATTGAAGCCGACCTTAAGCACTGAGATCTGTATGTGTGATTTAAGAATCAGCTACTACCATGCATTGGGCCCGAAACCAATGGACCCTCTCGACTTCTTGTTCACCCTAGTTCTCCGTCCAGGAGTTGCAAGTAGTTTCTGGTGTTTGTAGCCTACTGGAGGCCGTGGACAGCGCTGACCGTAGGGGTGGGCTGTGATGCGGTAGGTACGTGGCACGGTGTACCGAATACCCGTTAGGTATCTCGGGAACCCTGTTCACATCGTTCGGGGCCGTATGGGAAACCTCGGCCGGACTCCCTGCGGATGGAACCTGAATAGGCGATAAACCTGGACTGGAGGCTTAGGTGATTAGGTAGGTCGTGGCCGACACCCACGTTGGGCTTCCGCTTGAAGGTTGCCGAGTACATGTCGTGTAAACGACGATAAGTGGTGAGAGCGTGTATGAAGAAGTACACCCCTGCAGGGTTAACATGATCTATTCGAATATCCGCGTCCGCGGTAAAGGACTACTTGGTTGCCTATACAGTTCATAGACAAGTAAATGGAAACTATTAAAAGCCTCAAGATAAGTGTGAGTGCCGAGGATGGCTCTTCCGTAGGAAGACGGAGGTGGATCCTCGGTAGTGTATTGAAGTGGTGAGTAGTGGACTCGAGTGCGCAAAATATTTCAAATGGAGTATCGTAGGATAGTCTAGCCAAGAGTCAAAGCCGGCTTGCTGCATTAACTCCACCAACCCTTCTTGATACTATGCATGTATGTAGGATCTGATGTAAGTCTTGCTGAGTACCTTTGTACTCATGTTGCTATAATCTACATGTTTACAGAAGACGCTGCAACCCCTTCTGATGGGTTCTATGTAGACGTTGACATCAACGAGTAGGCTAAAGACCCAGGTGGTGACCCTGAGCTTGTGATGGACCACATAGTATAGTTAGGCTTCCAAGCCTCTTTTATTTTACTGGTTGTCTGTACTCAGACAAGTTACTTCCGCTGTTGGCTTGTATGACTGTATGACTTGTATGTTGGGTCGTGAGACCCGTACCTGTGTGTATGATATGTATGGCTCCCTGAGCCTTAAATAAAGTACTTGTGTCATAGAGTCATGTTGTGATGCTTCGTTGTATTTGCACATATCGAGCATATTGTGTGTATGATTGAAATGCTTGGTATGTGTGGGATCTGACTATCTAGTTGTTTATCTTTAGTAGCCTCTCTTACCGGGAAATGTCTCCTAGTGTTACCGCTGAGCCATGGTAGCATGCTACTGCTCTGGAACACTTAGGCTGGCCGGCATGTGTCCTTCTTTGTTCCTGTGTCTGTCCCTTCGGGGAAATGTCACGCTGTGAGTACCGGAGTCCTGTTAGCCCGCTACAGCCCGGTTTACCGGAGTCCTGCTAGCCCAGTGCTACAGCCCGGACCCACTTGCTGATGACCGACACGTTCGAAGCTGGGTCATGGATGCCTGTCCCTGTAAGTCTGTGCCGCTTTGGGTTTACGACTAGTCATGTCAGCCCGGGCTCTTTATCATATGGATGCTAGCGACACTATCATATACGTGAGCCAAAAGGCGCAAACGGTCCCGGGCAAAGGTAAGGCGACACCCGTGGGGATACCGTGCGTGAGGCCGCAAAGTGATATGAGGTGTTACCAGCTAGATCGATGTGACATCGAGTCGGGGTCCTGACAGTAGGGTCCGCACGCTTAAAGTTTGATGACGGTTATATTACGAGTTTATGTGTTTTGATGTACCGAAGGTAGTTCAGAGTCCCGAATGTGATCATGGACATGACGAGGAGTCTCGAAATGGTTGAGACGTAAAGATCGATATATTGGACGACTATATTCGGACATCGGAATGGTTCCGGGAGTTATCGGATATATACCAGAGTACCGGGGGGTTACCGGAACGCCCCCGGAGGTTATTGGGCCTCATGGGCCCAAGTGGTGGAAGAGGAGAGGCAGCCAAGGGGTAGCCGCGCGCCCCCCAAGTCCGTATTGGACAAGGAGGGGGGTGGCGCCCTCTCTTTCCTTTCCCCCTCTCTCTCCTTCCCTCTCCTCTCCTACTACAACATGGAAGGGGGGGAGTCCTACTCCCGGTGGGAGTAGGACTCCTCATGGGGCGCGCCAAGGTTGGCCAGCCCCCTCCCCCTCCTCCACTCCTTTATATACGGGGAGGAAGGCACCCCCTAGAGACACAACAATTGATCTCTTGATCTCTTAGCTGTGTGCGGTGCCCCCCTCCACCATAATCCACCTCGATAATATCGTAGCAGTGCTTAGGCGAAGCCCTGCGTCAGTAGAACATCATCATCGTCACGATGCTGTTGTGCTGACCGAACTCTCCCTCAAAGCTCGGCTGGATCGGAGTTCGAGGGACGTCATCGAGTTGAACGTGTGCAGAACTTGGAGGTGCCGTGCGTTCGGTACTTGATCAGTCGGATCATGAAGACGTATGACTACATAAACCGCGTTGTGCTAACGCTTCCGCTTTCGGTCTACGAGGGTACGTGGACACACTCTCCCCTCTCGTTGCTATGCATCACCATGATCTTGTGTGTGCGTAGGATTTTTTTTGAAATTACTACGTTCCCCAATAGTGGCATCAGAGCCAGGTTTTATGCGTTGATGTTATATGCACGAGTAGAACACAAGTGAGTTGTGGGCGATAAAAGTCATACTGCTTACCAGCATGTCACACTTTGGTTCGGCGGTATTGTTGGATGAAGCGGCCTGGACCGACATTACGCATACACTTACGCGATACTGGTTCTACCGACGTGCTTTCCACACAGGTGGCTGGCCGGTGTCAGTTTCTCCAACTTTAGTTGAACCGAGTGTGGCTACGCCCGGTCCTTGAGAATGTTAAAACAACACTAACTTGATGAACTATCGTTGTGGTTTTGATGCGTAGGTAAGAACGGTTCTTGCTCAGCCCGTAGCAGCCACGTAAAACTTGCAACAACAAAGTAGAGGACGTCTAACTTGTTTTTGCAGGGCATGTTGTGATGTGATATGGTCAAGACATGATGCTATATTTTAATGTATGAGATGATCTTGTTTTATAACCGAGTTATCGGCAACTGGCAGGAGCCATATGGTTGTCGCTTTACTGTATGCAATGCAATCGCCCTGTAATGCTTTACTTTATCACTAAGCGGTAGCGATAGTCGTAAAAGCATAAGTTGGCGAGACGACAACGATGCTACGATGGAGATCAAGGTGTCGCGCCGGTGACGATGGTGATCATGACGGTGCTTCGGAGATGGAGATCACAAGCACAAGATGATGATGGCCATATCATATCACTTATATTGATTGCATGTGATGTTTATCTTTTATGCATCTTATCTTGCTCTGATTGACGGTAGCATTATAAGATGATCTCTCACTAAATTATCAAGGTATAAGTGTTCTCCCTGAGTATGCACCGTTGCGAAAGTTCTTCGTGCTGAGACACCACGTGATGATCGGGTGTGATAGGCGCTACATTAAAATACAACGGGTGCAAAACAGTTGCACACGCAGAATACTCAGGTTAAATTTGACGAGCCTAGCATATGCAGATATGGCCTCGGAACACTGAGACCGAAAGGTCGAGCGTGAATCATATAGTAGATATGATCAACATAGTGATGTTCACCATTGAAACTACTCCATCTCACGTGATGATCGGACATGGTTTAGTTGATTTGGATCACGTGATCACTTAGAGGATTAGAGGGATGTATATCTAAGTGGGAGTTCTTAAGTAATATGATTAATTGAACTTAAATTTATCATGAACTTAGTACCTGATAGTATTTTGCTTGTCTATGTTGATTGTAGATAGATGGCTCGTGCTGTTGTTCTGTTGAATTTTAATGCCTTCCTCGAGAAAGCAAAGTTGAAAGATGATGGTAGCAATTACACAGACTGGGTCCGTAACTCGAGGATTATCCTCATTGCTGCACAGAAGAATTACGTCCTGGAAGCACCGCTAGGTGCCAGACCTGCTGCAGGAGCAACACCAGATGTTATGAACATCTGGCAGAGCAAAGCTGATGACTACTCGATAGTTCAGTGTGCCATGCTTTACGGCTTAGAACCGGGACTTCAACGATGTTTTGAATGTCATGGAGCATATGAGATGTTCCAGGAGTTGAAGTTAATATTTCAAGCAAATGCCCGGATTGAGAGATATGAAGTCTCCAATAAATTCTATAGCTGTAAGATGGAGGAGAATAGTTCTGCTAATGAGCATATACTCAGAATGTCTGGGTATAACAATCACTTGATTCAATTGGGAGTTAATCTTCCGGATGATAGTGTCATTGACAGAATTCTTCAATCACTGCCACCAAGCTACAAGAGCTTTGTGATGAACTATAACATGCAAGGGATGGATAAGATGATTCCCGAGCTCTTCGCAATACTAAAGGTGTGACGCCCGGACAATTAAGCGACAGTAAAACTCTGCTAATGATGCCACGTTACCTCCATTACTGTTACTAATCTTTCGTTAGTTCAAAACCGATTCAAAAATCGATTCAAAATATGTCAAACAACAAAAGTTTTCAAATGTTGAAACAAAAATGTTCGGGCAATGCCAAAAATGGCATAGGTAATTATGGTGTAGGAGACACAATTTTATAAATTACTTAAATGCCCCAAATTAAATAATACAGAAAAGGAAAATAAATAAAAGAAAACAAAATACAAAAACAGAAAACAAAACTGAAAAAAAGGAAGAAACCCCCTCCCCCTGGGCCGGAAGGCCCAGCTAGCCAACAGCCAACATGCCAGCCCAATCGGCCAGGCTCCCCGCACCGCGCCCTCTTCCTGTTCCTTGGTTGCGTGCCGCTACAGGGCGCGGTCGCCACCGGACCCCCTCGCCGGCGTCGAGGAGAGGATAAGGACTCCACGCCCCGGCGCTTCGGGCCCCTCTCCCACTCACCCCGCTCTCCTCCTAGATCTCCGCCTGTCCCTCTCCCCTCGTTCCCCACCACATCCGAGCACCGACATCGACTCGCCGCCGTAAATCGCGTGGCCACAGCCACTGCCTCGCCTCGCCAACGTGTCCGTCGTCTCCGCCGTCGTCCTCCTCGTCGACCAGTGGCCGCAGCTGGAGCTCGGAGGCGCTGCTGCACCGGTTCCCCTTCTTCCACATCTTCGGTCGCCGCCGTTCTTCACCAACTCCGGCGACGCCCCTCTACTGCTACTAAACCATTCACTGGCCTCCGTGTCTGCCACTCAGAGAGCATCCGCATCTCTTTCTTCCCCCGTAGCTCGCTCCCCGCGCTGTTTCCGCCATGGCCGAAGCTCCTCGTTGCCGCCACACTAGCTGTCATCGCTGCCGTCAGTTTCGTGCCCGACCGAGGACGGGAACATGCTCAGGCCGTCACACCAAAGCTGTCCATGACCTCTGCATATCCTCCCGACCCCCCTTTCATCGGATCTGATCGCGCCCGTACTCCGACGACCGCCACGGTCAAGCTCGCCCCCGTGGCCCCCGTGGCTGCAGCCCTCGTCCAAGATCGCTGTCGTGCTCAGAACGCTCGCAGGAGCCGGTGGCAACCACCAACGCCCCCTCCCGTGCCTCCTACCACCGGCTCCGACCTGCCCGTGCTTCGGCCATCGCTTGGACTCATCGCCGACGCCTTCTCCGGCGGCCCCAACTTCGGCCAGCAGCACCACTCGACGCGGCATCGACTCCCTGTTCGAACGCGACCCCCCGCGTCAATTTTGGTGGCCTGTAGCTAAATCCCGCGGCCTCCCGTGCGCCGCCGCCGCGTTTGTGGCCGCCGGCGGCTAAACGCCGACACCGCTGACATGGCTGGCCCTGGGGCCAACCCTGGGTCGCTGCAGGTGGGTTCCGTGGGCCCTGTTGACCATGTTGACTTGGTCAACATGTTGAATGGGACGCCCAGTACCACAGACAGATGGGTCCCACCCTTTAATTAACCAAACCACATTTTAGAATAATTAGTTTAATTAGTTTAACCTAATTACCCCCGTGACAGGTGGGCCTAGTAGGTTAGTTGACTAATTTAGATTAGTTCTTAACACTGTTAACCCCCCCACTGTCATTGACAGGTGGGTCCCGGGCGTTAGCTTGACCAGTCAAACTGGCTGGTTGACTCTTGATGTCAGGGTGATGTCATGCTCACGCAATATGCATTTTCGAATTAAATTAAATCTGTTATTTCTAGAAATTGATAAAATCTATAAAAATTCATAGAAAATAAACCGTAGCTCAGATGAAAATGTTTTCTACATGAAAGTTGCTCAGAACGACGAGACGAATCCGAATACACAGTCCGTTCATCCACCACACATCCCTAGCAAAGCAAACACGCAACTTTCCCCCTTCGGTTCATCTGTCCAAAAACGCGAAACACCGGGAATACTTTCCCGGATGTTTCCCCCTTCGCTGGTACCACCTCCTACCGCGTTAGGGCACATCTAGCACCGCTGTTTACTTTGTCATGCATCGTCATGCATCTGTTTGCAAGGTATTTACTATTTCTTCCCCCTCTTCTTCTCCGGTAGACCCCGAGACCGACGCTGATGCCCCTGAGTACGACTACGTCGACGACGAACCCTTCTCTTGCCAGGGCAACTAGGCAAGGCCCCCTGATCACCAGATATCGCCTATTCTGCTCTATACTACTTGCATTAGAGTAGTGTAGCATGTTACTGCTTTCAGTTAATCCTATTCTGCTGCATAGCCTGTCATTGTTGCTACAGTTGTTACCCTTACCTGCAATCCTAAATGCTTAGTATAGGATGCCAGTATCTATCAGTGGCCCTACACTCTTGTACGTCTGCCATGCTATACTACTGGCCGTGATCACTTCGAGAGGTGATCACGGGCATATGCTATATACTTTATACTGTTACATTACTTATGATACTGTTCGAAGATGGGGGCTGAAAGGACATGTGTCCATCCCGGTATAGGTGGGCCTGAGTTCCCGACGGCCCCCGACTATTACTTTGTGGCAGAGCGACAGGGCAGGTCGAGTCCACCTAGGAGAGAGGTGGGCCTGGCCCTGGTCGGCGTCCGCGGTTACTTCAAAATAACACGCTTAACGAGATCTTGGTATTTGATCTGAGTTGGGTCGTTGACCTTATATGCACTAACTGTTGGAAATATGCCCTAGAGGCAATAATAAATTGATTATTATAATATTTCCTTGTTCATGATAATCGTTTATTATCCATGCTAGAATTGTATTGATAGGAAACTCAGATACATGTGTGGATACATAGACAACACCATGTCCCTAGTAAGCCTCTAGTTGACTAGCTCGTTAATCAATAGATGGTTACGGTTTCCTGACCATGGACATTGGATGTCGTTGATAACGGGATCACATCATTAGGAGAATGATGTGATGGACAAGACCCAATCCTAAGCCTAGCACAAGATCATGTAGTTCCTATGCTAAAGCTTTTCAAATGTCAAGTATCATTTCCTTAGACCATGAGATTGTGCAACTCCCGGATACCGTAGGAGTGCTTTGGGTGTGCCAAACGTCACAACGTAACTGGGTGTCTATAAAGGTACACTACGGGTATCTCTGAAAGTGTCTGTTGGGTTGGCACGAATCGAGATTGGGATTTTGTCACTCAGTGTAAACGGAGAGGTATCTCTGGGCCCACTCGGTAGGACATCATCATAATGTGCACAATGTGACCAAGGGGTTGATCACGGGATGATGTGTTACGGAACGAGTAAAGAGACTTGCCAGTAACGAGATTGAACAAGGTATCGGTATACCGACGATCGAATCTCGGGCAAGTACCATACCGCTAGACAAAGGGAATTGTATACGGGATTGATTAAGTCCTTGACATCGTGGTTCATCCGATGAGATCATCGTGGAACATGTGGGAGCCAACATGGGTATCCAGATCCCGCTGTTGGTTATTGACCGGAGAACATCTCGATCATGACTACATGTCTCCCGAACCCGTAGGGTCTACACACTTAAGGTTCGATGACGCTAGGGTTATAAAGGAAATTTGTATGTGGTTACCGAATGTTGTTCGGAGTCCCGGATGAGATCCCGGACGTCACGAGGAGTTCCGGAATGGTCCGGAGGTAAAGATTTATATATAGGAAGTCCTGTTTCGGCCATCGGGACAAGTTTCGGGGTCATCAGTATTGTACCGGGACCACCGGAAGGGTCCCGGGGGCCCATCGGGTGGGGCCACCTGTCCCGGGGGGCCACATGGGCTGTAGGGGGTGCGCCTTGGCCTACATGGGCCAAGGGCACCAGCCCCTAGAGGCCCATGCGCCAAGATATAGGAAAAAGGGGAGAGTCCTAAAAGGGGAAGGCACCTCCGAGGTGCCTTGGGGAGGATGGACTCCTCCCCCCTCTTAGCCGCACCCCTTCCTTGGAGGAAGGGGCAAGGCTGCGCCTCCCCCCTCTCCCCTGCCCCTATATATAGTGGAGGGGAGGGAGGGCATCCACGCCTGAGCCCTTGGCGCCTCCCTCCCTCCCGTGACACCTCCTCCTCTCCCGTAGGTGCTTGGCGAAGCCCTGCAGGACTGCCACGCTCCTCCTTCACCACCACGCCGTTGTGCTGCTGCTAGATGGAGTCTTCCTCAACCTCTCCCTCTCTCCTTGCTGGATCAAGGTGTGGGAGACATCGTCGAGCTGTACGTGTGTTGAACGCGGAGGTGCCGTCCGTTCGGCACTAGGATCATCGGTGATCTGAATCACGACGAGTACGACTCCATCAACCCCGTTCACTTGAACGCTTCCGCTTAGCGATCTACAAGGGTATGTAGATGCACTCTCCTTCCCCTCGTTGCTGGTTTCTCCATAGATAGATCTTGGTGACACGTAGGAAAATTTTGAATTTCTGCTACGTTCCCCAACAGTGGCATCATGAGCTAGGTCTATTGTGTAGATTCTTTGCACGAGTAGAACACAAAGTAGTTGTGGGCGTCGATATTGTTCAATATGCTTGCCGTTACTAGTCTTATCTTGATTCGGCGACATCGTGGGATGAAGCGGCCCGGACCAACCTTACACGTACGCTTACGTGAGACCGGTTCCACCGACAAACATGCACTAGTTGCATAAGGTGGCTGGCGGGTGTCTGTCTCTCCCACTTTAGTCGGATCGGATTCAATGAAAAGGTTCCTTATGAAGGGTAAATAGCAATTGGCATATCACGTTGTGGTTCATGCGTAGGTAAGAAACGTTCTTGCTAGAAACCCATAGCAGCCACGTAAAACATGCAAACAACAATTAGAGGACGTCTAACTTGTTTTTGCAGGGTATGCTATGTGATGTGATATGGCCAAAAAGGATGTGATAAATGATATATGTGATGTATGAGATTGATCATGTTCTTGTAATAGGAATCACGACTTGCATGTCGATGAGTATGACAACCGGCAGGAGCCATAGGAGTTGTCTTTATTTATTTGTGACCTGCGTGTCAACTTAAACGTCATGTAATTACTTTACTTTATTGCTAACCATTAGCCATAGTAGTAGAAGTAATAGTTGGCGAGGCAACTTCATGAAGACACGATGATGGAGATCATGATGATGGAGATCATGGTGTCATGCCGGTGATGATGATGATCATGGAGCCCCGAAGATGGAGATCAAAAGGAGCAAAGTGATGATGGCCATATCATGTCACTATTTGATTGCATGTGATGTTTATCATGTTTATACATCTTATTTGCTTAGAACGACGGTAGTAAATAAGATGATCCCTTACAACAATTTCAAGAAGTGTTCTCCCCTAACTGTGCACCGTTGCGACAGTTCGTGTTTCGAAGCACCACGTGATGATCGGGTGTTAGATTCTAACGTTCACATACAACGGGTGTAAGACAGATTTACACACGCGAAACACTTAGGGTTAACTTGACGAGCCTAGCATGTACAGACATGGCCTCGGAACACGGAGACCGAAAGGTCGAACATGAGTCGTATAGAAGATACGATCAACATGAAGATGTTCATCGATGATGACTAGTCCGTCTCACGTGATGATCGGACACGGCCTAGTTTGACTCGGATCATGTAATCACTTAGATGACTAGAGGGATGTCTATCTAAGTGGGAGTTCATAAGATGAACTTAATTATCCTGAACATAGTCAAAAGGTTTTTGCAAATTATGTCGTAGCTCACGCTATAGTTCTACTGTTTAGATATGTTCCTAGAGAAAAATTAGTTGAAAGTTGATAGTAGCAATTATGCGGACTAGGTCCGTAAACTGAGGATTGTCCTCATTGCTTCATAGAAGGCTTATGTCCTTAATGCACCGCTCAGTGTGCTGAACCTCGAACGATGTCTGTGGTTGTTGCGAACATCTGACATACACGTTTTGATAACTACATGATAGTTCAGTTAAACGGTTTAGAGTTGAGGCACCAAAGACGTTTTTGAAACATCACGAAACATATGAGATGTTTTGAGGTCTGAAATTGGGATTTCAGGCTCGTGCCCATGTCAAGAGGTATAAGACCTCCGATGACTTTCTTAACCTGCAAACTAAGGAGAAAAGCTCAATTGTTGAGCTTGTGCTCAGATTGTCTGAGTACAACAATCATTTGAATCGAGTGGGAGTTGATCTTCCAGATAAGACAGTGATGGTTCTCCAAAGTCATTGCCACCAAGCTGTTAGAGCTTCGTGATGAACTATAACATATCAGGGATAGATATGATGATCCTTGAGGTATTCGCGATGTTTGACACCGCGAAAGTAGAAATCAAGAAGGAGCATCAATTGTTGATGGTTGGTGAAACCACTAGTTTCAAGAAGGGCAAGGGCAAGAAGGGATACTTCATGAAACGGCAAATCAGCTGCTGCTCTAGTGAAGAAACCCAAGGTAAAACCCAAACCCGAGACTAAGTGCTTCTGTAATAAGGGGAACAACCACTAGAGCAGAATTACCCTAGATACTTGGTAGATAAGAAGGCTGGCAAGGTCGATAGAAGTATATTGGATATACATTGTGTTAATGTGTACTTTGCTAGTACTCCTAGTAGCACCAGGGTATTAGATATCGGTTCGGTTGCTAAGTGTTAGTAACTCGAAACAAAAGGCTACGGAATAAACGGAGACTAGCTAAAGGTGAGCTGACGATATGTGTTGGAAGTTTTTCCAAGCTTGATATGATCAAGCATCGCACACTCCCTCTACCAAAGAGATTGGTGTTAAACCTAAATAATTGTTATTTGGTGTTTGCGTTGAGCATAGACATGATTGGATTACGTCTATCGCAATACGGTTATTCATTTAAGGAGAATAATGGTTACTCTGTTTATTTGAATAATACCTTCAATGGTCTTACACCTAAAATGAATGGTTTATTAAATCTCGATCGTAGTGATACACATGTTCATGCCAAAAGATAGTAATGATAGTACCACCTACTTGTGGCACTGCCACGTAAGTCATATCGGTATAAAACGCATGAAGAAGCTCCATATTGATGGATCTTTGGACTCACTCGTTTTTGAAAAGTTTGAGACATGCGAACCATGTCTATTGGTGTATATGCATGAAGAAACTCCATGCAAATGGACCGTTTTGACTCACTTGATTTTGAATCACTTGGGACATGCAAATCATACCACATGGGCAAGATGACTGAAAAGCCTCGTTTTCAGTAAGATGGAACAAGATAGCAACTTGTTGGAAGTAACACATTTTGATGTGTGCAGTCCAATGAGTGCTGAGGGATTCAGTGAATATCGTTATGTTCTTACTTCACAGATGATTCGAGTAGATGTTGAGTATATTTACTTGATGAATCACAAGTCTGAATTATTGAATGGTTCAAGTAATTTCAGAGTGAAGTAGAAGATCATTGTGACAAGAGGATAAAATGTCTATGATATGATCATAGAGATGAGTATCTGAGTTACGAGTTTTGGCACAGAATTAAGACATTGTGGAAATTGTTTCACAACTGATACAGCCTGGAACACCATAGTGTGATGGTGTGTCCAAACGTCATAGTTGCACCCTATTGGATATGGTGCATACCATGATGTCTCTTATCGAACTGCCACGATAGTTTATGGGTTAGGCATTAAAGACAACCACATTCACTTTAAATAGGGCACCATGTAATTCTGATGAGATGACACCGTATGAATTATGGCTTAGAGAAACCTAAGTTGTCGTTTCTTAAAGGTTTGGGGCTGCGACGCTTATGTGAAAAAGTTTCAGGATTAAGCTCGAACCCAAAGCGGATAAAGTACATCTTCATAGGACACCCAAAACAGTTGGGTATACCTCCTAATTCAGATCCGAAAGCAATATGAATTGTTTCTTGAATCGGGTCCTTTCTCGAGGAAAGGTTTCTCTCGAAAGATTTGAGTGGGAGGATGGTGGAGACTTGATGAGGTTATTGAACCATCACTTCAACCAGTGTGTAGCAGGGCACAGGAAGTTGTTCCTGTGGCACCTACACCAATTGAAGTAGAAGCTTATGATAGTGATCATGAAACTTCAGATCAAGTCACTCCCAAACCTCGTAGGGTGACAAGGATACGTACTACTTCAGAGTGGTACAGTAATCCTGTCTTGGAAGTCATGTTGCTAGACAACAATGAACCTACGAGCTATGGAGAAGTGATGGTGGGCCCGGATTCCGATAAATGGCTCAAGGCCATAAAACCCGAGAGAGGATCCATGTATGAAAACAAAGTGTAGACTTTGGAAGAACTACTTGATGGTCGTAAGGCTGTTAGGTACATATGGATTTTGAAAGGAAGACACACAATGATGGTAAGTGTCACCATTGAGAAAGCTCGACTTGTCGTTAAGATGTTTTTCGACAAGTTCAAGGAGTTGACTACGATGAGACTTTCTCACTCGTAGCGATGCTAAGAGTCTGTTGGAATTATATTAGCAATTACTGCATTATTTATGAAATCTTGCAGATAGGATGTCAAAACATTGTTTCCTCGACGATTCTTGAGGAAAGGTTGTATGTGATACAACCGGAAGGTTTTGTCTATCCTGAAATATGCTAATAAGTATGCAAAGCTCCAGCAATCCTTCTGAGGACTGGAGTGAGCATCTCGGAGTTGGAATGTATGCTTTGATGATGATCAAAGATTTTGGGTGTATACAAAGTTTATGAGAAACTTGTATTTCCAAAGAAGTGAGTGGGGGCACTATAGAATTTCTGATGAGTATATATTGTTGACATATTAATGATCAGAAATGACGTATAATTTCTGGAAAGCATATAGGGTTATTCGGAAAGTGTTTTCAATGGAAAACCTGGATTAAGCTACTTGAACATTGAGCATCAAGATCTATAAGGATAGATCAAAACGCTTAATAGTACTTTCAAATGAGCACATGCCTTGACGTGATCTTGAAGGTGTTCAAGATGGATCAGTCAAAGAAGGAGTTCTTGCCTGAGTTGTAAGGTATGAAGTTAAGACTTAAAGCTCGACCATGGCAGAATAGAGAGAAAGGAACGAAGGTCGTCCCCTATGCTTAAGACATAGGCTCTACAGTATGCTATGCTGTGTACCGCACCTGAAGTGTGCTTTACCATGAGTCACTCAAGGGGTACAAGAGTGATCCAAGAATGGATCACAGGACAGCGGTCAAAGTTATCCTTAGTAACTAGTGGACTAAGGAATTTTCTCAATTATGGAGGTGGTAAAAGAGTTCGTCGTAAAGGGTTACGTCGATGCAAGCTTAACACCTATCCGGATAGCTCTGAGTAGAGATACCGGATACGTATAATGGAGCAACAATTTAGAATAGCTCCAAGTAGAACAGTTATTTGGAATAGCTCCAAATAGAACGTGGTTGCTGCATCTAGGAGATGACATAGAGATTTGTAAAGCACACACGGATCTGAAAGGTTCAGACCCGTTGACTATAACCTCTCTCACAAGCATAACATGATCAAACCCAGAACTCATCGAGTGTTAATCACATGGTAAATGTGAACTAGATTATTGACTCTAGTAAACTCTTTGGGTGTTAGTCACATGGGGATGTGACCTTGAGTGTTAATCACATATCGATGTGAACTAGATTATTGACTCTAGTGCAAGTGGGAGACTGTTGGAAATATGCCCTAGAGGCAATAATAAATTGATTATTATTATATTTCCTTGTTCATGATAATCGTTTATTATCCATGCTAGAATTGTATTGATAGGAAACTCAGATACATGTGTGGATACATAGACACCACCATGTCCCTAGTAAGCCTCTATTTGACTAGCTCGTTAATCAATAGATGGTTACGGTTTCCTGACCATGGACATTGGATGTCGTTGATAACGGGATCACATCATTAGGAGAATGATGTGATGGACAAGACCCAATCCTAAGCCTAGCACAAGATCATGTAGTTCGTATGCTAAAGCTTTTCAAATGTCAAGTATCATTTCCTTAGACCATGAGATTGTGCAACTCCCGGATACTGTAGGAGTGCTTTGGGTGTGCCAAACATCACAACGTAACTGGGTGTCTATAAAGGTACACTACGGGTATCTCTGAAAGTGTCTGTTGGGTTGGCACGAATCGAGATTGGGATTTTGTCACTCCGTGTAAACGGAGAGGTATCTCTGGGCCCACTCGGTAGGACATCATCATAATGTGCACAATGTGACCAAGGGGTTGATCACGGGATGATGTGTTACGGAACGAGTAAAGAGACTTGCCGGTAATGAGATTGAACAAGGTATCGGTATACCGACGATCGAATCTCGGGCAAGTACCATACCGCTAGACAAAGGGAATTGTATACGGGATTGATTAAGTCCTTGACATCATGGTTCATCCGATGAGATCATCGTGGAACATGTGGGAGCCAACATGGGTATCCAGATCCCGCTGTTGGTTATTGACCGGAGAACATCTCGATCATGACTACATGTCTCCCGAACCCGTAGGGTCTACACACTTAAGGTTCGATGACGCTAGGGTTATAAAGGAAGTTTGTATGTGGTTACCGAATGTTGTTCGGAGTCCCGGATGAGATCCCGGACGTCACGAGGAGTTCCGGAATGGTCCGGAGGTAAAGATTTATATATAGGAAGTCCTGTTTCGGCCATCGGGACAAGTTTCGGGGTCATCGGTATTGTACCGGGACCACCGGAAGGGTCCCGGGGGCCCACCGGGTGGGGCCACCTGCCCCGGGGGGCCACATGGGCTGTAGGGGGTGCGCCTTGGCCTACATGGGCCAAGGGCACCAGCCCCTAGAGGCCCATGCGCCAAGATATAGGAAAAAGGGGAGAGTCCTAAAAGGGGAAGGCACCTCCGAGGTGCCTTGGGGAGGATGGACTCCTCCCCCCCTCTTAGCCGCACCCCTTCCTTGGAGGAAGGGGCAAGGCTGCGCCTCCCCCCTCTCCCCTGCCCCTATATATAGTGGAGGGGAGGGAGGGCATCCACGCCTGAGCCCTTGGCGCCTCCCTCCCTCCCGTGACACCTCCTCCTCTCCCGTAGGTGCTTGGCGAAGCCCTGCAGGACTGCCACGCTCCTCCTTCACCACCACGCTGTTGTGCTGCTGCTAGATGGAGTCTTCCTCAACCTCTCCCTCTCTCCTTGCTGGATCAAGGCGTGGGAGACATCGTCGAGCTGTACGTGTGTTGAACGCGGAGGTGCCGTCCGTTTGGCACTAGGATCATCGGTGATCTGAATCACGACGAGTACGACTCCATCAACCCCGTTCACTTGAACGCTTCCGCTTAGCGATCTACAAGGGTATGTAGATGCACTCTCCTTCCCCTCGTTGCTGGTTTCTCCATAGATAGATCTTGGTGACACGTAGGAAAATTTTGAATTTCTGCTACGTTCCCCAACACTAACCGCCACGTGGGACAAGTTATGGGCAACCGGTGTCGTGGTATCAGCCGAAGCTCTTTTTGACGTCAGCGATTGAGCGGGGCGCGCCGAATTGGAACGTAAGCCTGCTCTTGTATTAAGGGGGCTAGTTCTGCTTCCAGCCGCCCTCGCATCGTGCAGGTGTGCAATGGGCGATGGGCCCAGACCCCTGCGCCATAGGATTTAGACCGGCGTGCTGACCTCTTTGTTGAGCCTAGGTGGGGCTGTGACGTGTTGATCTCCTGAGGCCGGACATGACCCAGGAAAGTGTGCCTGGCCAGAGGGATCGAGCGTGTCGGGTAATGTGGTGCACCCCTGCAGGGAAGTTGATTATTCGAATAGTCATGTCCACGGTAACAGGCGACCCAGAGTTGTACCTTGACCTTATGACAACTAGAACCAGATACTTAATAAAACACACCCTTCCAAGTGCCAGATACCACCTGGTGATTGCTCTCTCACAGGTCGACAAGGAGAGGATCATTGGGTTAGGATCATGCTATGCGATGCTACTTGGTGAACTTACCATCTACTCTCTTCTACATGCTGCAAGATGGAGGTGGCCTGAAGCGTAGTCTTCGACAGGATTTGCTATCCCCCTCGTATTCTGTCATTCTGCAGTTCAGTCCACCGATATGGCCCCTTTACACATATACCCATGCATATGCAGTGTAGGTCCTTGCTTGTGAGTACTTTGGATGAGTACTCACGGTTGCTTTTTTCCCTCTTTCCCCTTTCCATTTCTTCCTGGTTGTTGCAACCAGATGCTGGAGCCCAGGAGCCAGACGCCACCGTCGACGATGACTCCTACTACACCGGGGTGCCTACTACTATGTTCAGGCTGCTGACGACGACCAGGAGTAGTTTAGGAGGATCCCAGGCAGGAGGCCTGCACCTCTTTCGATCTGTATCCCAGTTTGTGCTAGCCTTCTTAAGGCAAACTTGTTTAACTTATGTCTGTACTCAGATATTGTTGCTTCCGCTGACTCGTCTATGATCGAGCACTTGTATTCGAGCCCGCGAGGCCCCTGGCTTGTATTATGATGCTTGTATGGCTTATTTTATTTTTAGAGTTGTGTTGTGATATCTTCCCGTGAGTCCCTGATCTTGATCGTACACATTTGCGTGTATGATTAGTGTATGATTGAATCGGGGGCGTCACAAGTTCGTATCAGAGCCGACTGCCTGTAGGAACCCCCCTTCCACACTCTTTGGCCTAAGTCGAGTCTAGTCGATGAAAACTATTTTACTAACATTGCTGTGCGGCTCATGGGCCCACGTCGCCATTGGGTGGTATTAGGATCTTTTATTTCTCGACCTATACTCTGGAACTCTGATCTCTCTTCTATTTGGATTAAAATGAATTTACTAACTCTGACTCTAGGTTCTCATAAGTATTTTCTCCCGGAGAGCCCCTCACTCCAGATGACCGCTTGCTGCACCAGAAGTTCCGAAGATACTCTCTGATGTTCTTTCGAGAACTTGTGCTCATCGGGTTTGTAACCCTTCCACCGAGACATCCCTATGGATATCTACTTGTACTTACCACCCTTACCTTCATTCTCGGTTACTATTGTTACTACAAGATACCCTGAACTACTTCCCGCTATTCCGAGAATCCTTCGTGCTTACTGCCTTGCAGCTCTTTTCTGCACAGTTAACTGATGCATAAATTCTCACACTTATCGAGGATTTCTTCATTCCTAGTTGTTTTTGTGTTTCACAAAATTCTTCAGGATACTATTCGGTTTTTGAAAATCCTTAGGAGCTTATTGCTCCTGAATTCTTTGCCTTCCGGTACTATGGTTAATTCCGTATTTCTAGCAATCTTCATTGACATCCTTTGTCACTATCATTTCGATCCCCTTGATTCATTATTTTGCGAATGCTCGCAATCCTCAATCAGATAATAGAATTCATCATTCCGGCTCAGATGTCATTTTAAACATGAGCTGGTTCTCGACCAATCAAATTGCCGTCGATTGTACCCCCTAAGTCTGTTCAACTTATCCATTCTTAATCAGAGCGTCTGCTTCTGATCCTTCATTTTGGAAATCATAATTCCTTTGTTATCTAAGCATTGAATTATTCAGGTGTTCTATAATCAGATGCATTTGCATTGTTTCTTTATCTGATTGTGTGCCGATGCTCACATCAGCTCTACTGTGGACCGTCAGAAACTTTGTTGGATTATTATTCGATAGTGTCCTTCACAACCAAAATTCTTAGGAGTTCTTTACCCGATACATAATGCCTTTGGTAAATTGTATCCTCTACTTTTGTCAACCATGCTCTACTTTTGAGCTTGTGTTATTTACTCCTGAAGTTCATGGTATATGTTCTAAGAAGACCCGATGGGTTGAACCTATGCCTTTCTTAATCTGTGTGAACTCGAAAGTTTTCATGGGTCATACTCCTTTGGGAATTCACCAAGTGGGTTTTGACACCGAAATCATTTTCATCTAGAGTAGTGAATGAAAGGTTATGCATTGAAGAAGTGGGAGTCGACCTTGAACTTTGTGTTCATGCCCATGGACACGATGTAGATCTTATCATTAAAGCTTCTCTTAAATTAATTATTCCCTTGGTATAAGTTCTTATATCTGGGATCCGGCCTTTTGCAATCGTGGTTTCGACCATGCTCTCCTTTAAATACCTTTTCTCGTGCAAGTTTAAGCACTTGTCTTCCGCAGAGCAATACCCTAGCCCAACCTCTATTTTGATCTACCTTCGATTACCCCCCTGGTATCTCGAGGATATCAACCGATTGCACTACATCTTATGCATTTCTGATGAAGTAGTGCCTTTCCCCGTCATAGTCACTCCACGGGTTCTGGGTTGTCGTCGACTGAGAACACCGGTTAGTGAATTGAATCACCCCTATGATTCAGTACTCCTAGTACTTTGTGGTTGAGAAGTTTAATACTCCATCACGTCATTCCTAGCCTAATCGGCTATATCATTTTGTACTAAAATTTAACTGTGCTGCCTGGCCCTTCTTCCTGAAGCATAATTTTCAACGATGAGATAACCTTATGTGGATCTTACTCATCGTATCATTTCTCCTTGAATGGCAAGATCGATTTCGAGTTTGGGTCGTACCCTTGGTTCCAATAACATCTTGCTTCATCATTCCTTTGACTTGATGTCATCGCTGATATTACATCTTCATGAAATATCTCGACAAAATTTGTCATGATCATCATCGACATTCTGACTTCCTCCAGGATATCAATTGAATTCGTGATGAGAAATACCATCCTTGCCCCTCGATGGTTCTTGTTATCATCGACCACTTTATTGCCTTCCCTCCAACACAAACTTGTTCGTGTGTTGTGTTATACCTTGAGTTCCTTGCTACCCAGCATTGTTCTTCTTTACCTTGGAGTATTACCACCTTTTATGACAAGAATGTCGTGGGAATCTCACCACCTCTTAAGAATTCTTGGTATAGTGATACTTCTCACCATCACCATTCTTTCTTGGTCCTTGTGTTGATTCCAACTGGGGTACCAACAAGTTAACGGTGCTGTTTGGATTCTGCACTTCTAGCACCCTATTACTTAGAAGTTAATGGTCGGCCGTTCATTCTTAGACTATTGATTATTGAATCACCATTCTGACATTGGTCGTGCAAGCCAACCCATATTTCGGGTGCACCTTTCAGCCAATGTTTAATTCTGTATGTTTTCCTCGAGCATACTTCCTTATATCATTTGATCTGACAAATGTTATCTCCTTATCCACATAATTGTGGAGATCCATCTTTTTGGATACCTCATTGAATTATCGCTGAGTCCATGAGCCACCTCCTCATCCTCTTCTTGATTTAATGATGAACTCTTGTTTCGAAACTCGCTTCCATTGTACATTTCCCGAGAATCTTACAATGTCATCTCGTCGATTTGTTTTGCACCTTTTCTTCTCAGGCATCCTGAGTCTGAGGTATCCTAACACCAATCAGATCTGAATCTCGGTCAGATATGATGGTTGGAACATATTTCCAAGAGTTATAACATTTGTTCGTTATATGGCCCAGTAAGGTGATGTCATGCCTAGCACACCTGGCTGGAAGACCGATTGTTATAGTTTCCTTTCTGGTAGGGTTAGCCATTCTTCCATGAGGAAACTGTAAAACTTATTCTATAAGTTATTCCTAATGGACCCCTTTTGTATCCAAAGTCTGACGTTCGCTTGAAGACCATGTCAATGCTATCTCGAAGCTTGTCCGTGGTACTCCGATTTTCAATAAGAACATTTGAAGCACAATGCTAAATTTTCTTTACCATTTATCCTAACACCATTGTATGGGTAATATCATGAGGTTCCTCCCCCTTACCTAATGGGTTTTTCTACGTTATATCCTGTCATAGATATCATGTTCTGCTTGTCCTTGGGAAGGATATACCCCTGAAATGTGTGTTTAAACACATTTTCCTTTCCATTGTTTTGTTTAACCTTCTTGAGGTTTATATGATCTAAGCAGTAATAAGTCACTGCTTTTGTAAGCACCTCGGTGTACAACTCTGTCAGTAAGAACCTGTTACTATTGTTGATGACATTCCGGTAACCACCGATGGACGAGAACTTTGCCTATTGGTCCGCCTCGTTCAATGAGCAGGAAGATGGTTCTCTTCGTCCCTCGCCCTTTGTACCGACGTTGTTGCCGACATAACTGACAGGCTATCCTATGACATGCCTAGCTTACATGATCGTGCAAGATGTCAGCACCCTTTCCACTTTTATCCCACATGGTGGGCCCATAACCCACAGTTCCACAGGATCGAAACCTGACTCCCCTGTACACCCTGTTTCCAAAGTTATTCCTCATGCTTGACTTTGTATGTAATTCACGAGCCACCATCCGAGAGATCATCAATTCTGGCATCGGATACAGTAATTATTTTCGTTGCTTTGAACCCCTTGCACGCCCTGTAACAGGCATCGAACGATTGCCTGCTCGCTCGAAACCGCCCATGATACCTTCTTACCTTGCTCTCAATATTTTCTTAAGTTTCAATTCGAGAGTTACCTTCCGCCACCTTCCTCGATGTTATCGACCAGATGGTCAACCTTGCAGAGGTCCGTTCTCCCAGAAGACCCACCCTTGATTCTTTCATAAGTACGATGGAGTTCCCGAAGAAAGGACGACAACTTCATCATGATGACCTGAAGCAGTGGACTGAATACATCAATGTAATGGATCGACCTCTTCGAGAAGAGCAACTATGACCGAGAAGAATCGTTAGAATTTCGTAACTAGATCCCTTCCCCCTTATAATCGCTCCTAAATCTCGGGACGAGATTTCTTGTAGTGGAGGAGAATTGTGACGCCCGGATAATTAAGCTACAGTAAAACTCTGCTACTGATGCCACGTCACCTCCATTACTGTTACTAATCGTTCGTTAGTTCAAAACCGATTCAAAAATCAATTCAAAATATGTCAAACAACAAAAGTTTTCAAAAGTTGAAACAAAAATGTTCGGGCAGTGCCAAAAATGGCATAGGTAATTATGGTGTAGAAGACACTATTTTATAAATTACTTAAATGCCCCAAATTAAATAAGACAAAAAAGGAAAATAAATAAAAGAAAAGAAAATACAAAAACAGAAAACAAAACTGAAAAAAGGAAGAAACCCCCTCCCCCTGGGCCGAAAGGCCCAGCTAGCCAACAGCCAGCCAGCCAGCCCAACCGGCCCAGCCGGCCCAACTCCCGCACCGCGCCCTCTTCCAGTTCCTTGGTTGCGTACCGCTACAAGGCGCGGTCGCCACCGGACCCCCTTGCCGGCATCGAGGAGAGGATAAGGCCTCCACGCCCCCGGCGCTTCGGGCCCCTCTCCCACTCACCCCGCTCTCCTCCCAGATCTCCGCCTCTCCCTCTCCCCTCGTTCCCCACCACATCCGAGTGCCGACATGGACTCGCCACCGTAAATTGTGTGGCCACAGCCACCGCCTCGCCTCGCCAACGTGTCCGTCGTCTCCGCCGTCGTCCTCCTCGTGGACCGGTGGCCGCAGCTGGAGCTAGGAGGCGCTGCTGCACCGGTTCCCCTTCTTCCACATCTTCGGTCGCCGCCGTTCTTCACCAACTCCGGCGACACCCCTCTGCTGCTACTAAACCATTCACCGGCCTCCGTGAGTGCCACTCGGTGAGCATCCACATCTCTTTCTTCCCCCGTAGCTCGCTCCCCGCGCTGTTTCCGCCATGGCCGAAGCTCCTCGTTGCCGCCACACTAGCTGTCATCACTTCCGTCGGTTTCGTGCCCGGCCGAGCACGGGAACATGCTCAGGCCGTCACGCCGAAGCTGTCCGTGACCTCCGCACATCCTCCCGACCCCCCTTACATCGGATCTGATCGCGCTCGTACTCCAACGACCATCGTGGTCAAGCTCGCCCCCGTGGCCCCCGTGGCTGTAGCCCTCATCTGAGATCGCTGTCGTGCTCAGAACGCTCGCAGGAGCCGGTGGCAACCACCACACCCCCTCCCGTGCCACCTAGCGCCGGCTCCGACCTGCCCGTGCTTCGGCCGTCGCCTGGACTCATCACTGACGCCATCTCCGGCGGCCCCAACTTCGGCCGGCAGCACCACTCGACGCGGCATCGACTCCACGTTCGAACGCGAGCCCTCGCGTCAATTTTGGTGGCCTGTAGCTAAATCCCATGGCCTCCCGTGCACTGCCGCCGCGTTTGTGGCCACCGGCGGCTAAACGCCGACGCCGCTGACGTGGCTGGCCCTGGGGACAACCCTGGGTTGCTGCAGGTGGGTCCCATGGGCCCCGTTGACCATGTTCACTTGGTCAACATGCTGACTGGGACACCCAGTACCACAGACAGATGGGTCCCACCCTTTAATTAACCAATCCACATTTTAGAATAATTAATTTAATTAGTTTAACGTAATTACCCCCATGACAGGTGGGCCCAATAGGATAGTTGGCTAATTTAGATTAGTTCTTAACACTGTTAACCCCCCCACTGTCATTGACAGGTGGGTCCCGGGCGTCAGCTTGACCAATCAAACTGGCTGGTTGATTGCTGATGTCAGGGTGACATCATGCTGACACAATATGCATTTTCGAATTAAATTAAATCTGTTATTTCTAGAAATTGGTAAAATCTATAAAAATTCATAGAAAATAAATCGTAGGTCAGATGAAAATGTTTTCTACATGAAAGTTGCTCAGAACGTCGAGGCGAATCCAAATACACAGTCCGTTCATCCACTACACATCCCTAGCATAGCAAACACGCAACTTTCCCCCTCCGGTTCATCTGTCCGAAAACGCGAAACACTGGGAATACTTTCTCGGATGTTTCCCCCCATCGCTGGTACCACATCCTACCGTGTCAGGGCACACCTAGCACCGCTGTTTGCTTTGTCATGCATCGTCATGCATCTGTTTGCAAGGTATTTACTGTTTCTTCCCCCTCTTCTTCTCCGGTAGACCCCGAGACCGACGTTGATGCCCCTGAGTACGACTACGTCGACGATGAATCCTTCTCTTGCCAGGGCAACCAGGCAAGCCCCCCCCCCTTGATCACCAGATATCGCCTATTCTGCTCTATACTGCTTGCATTAGAGTAGTGTAGCATGTTACTGCTTTCGGTTAATCCTATTCATCTGCATAGCCTGTCATTGTTGCTACAATTGTTACCCTTACCTGCAATCCTAAATGCTTAGTATAGGATGCTAGTATCCATCATTGGCCCTACACTCTTGTCCGTCTGCCATGCTATACTACTGGGCCGTGATCACTTCGGGAGGTGATCACGGGCATATGCTATATACTTTATGCTGTTACATTACTTATGATACTATTCGAAGATGGGGGCTGAAAGGACAGGTGGCTCCATCCCGGCAGAGGTGGGCCTGAGTTCCCGACGGCCCCTGACTGTTACTTTGTGGCGGAGCGACAGGGCAGGTCGAATCCACCTAGGAGAGAGGTGGGCTTGGCCCTGGTCGGCATCCACGGTTACTTCAAAATAACAAGCTTAACGAGATCTTGGTATTTGATCTGAGTTGGGTCGTTGACCTTATATGCACTAACCGCCAAGTGGGACAAGATATGGGCAACCGACGTTGTGGTGTTAGCCGAAGCTTTTTTTGACGTCAGCGACTGAGCGGCGCGCGCCGAATTGGAACGTTAGCCTGCTCTTGTATTAAGGGGGCTAGTTCTGCTTCCGGCCGCCCTCACAACGTGCAGGTGTGCAATGGGCGATGGGCCCAGACCCCTGCGCCATAGGATTTAGACCGGCGTTCTGACCTCTCTGTTGAGCCTAGGTGGAGCCGCGATGTGTTGATCTCCCGAGGCCGGACATGACCCAGGAAAGTGTGCCCGGCCAGAGGGATCGAGCATGTCGGGTAATGTGGTGCACCCCTGCAGGGAAGTTGATCTATTCGAATAGCTGTGTCCACGGTAACAGGCGACCCGGAGTTGTACCTTGACCTTATGACAACTAGAACCGGATACTTAATAAAACACACCCTTCCAAGTGCCAGATACCACCTAGTGATTGCTCTCTCACAGGTCAACAAGGAGAGGATCATTGGGTTAGGATCATGCTATGCGATGCTACTTGGTGAACTTACCATCTACTCTCTTCTACATGCTACAAGATGGAGGTGGCCTGAAGCGTAGTCTTCGACAGGATTAGCTATCCCCCTCTTATTCTGTCATTCTGCAGTTCAGTCCACCGATATGGCCCCCTTACACATATACCCATGCATATGTAGTGTAGATCCTTGCTTGCGAGTACTTTGGATGAGTACTCACGGTTGCTTTTTCCCCTCTTTCCCCTTTCCATTTCTTCATGGTTGTCGCAACCAGATGCTAGAGCCCAGGAGCTAGACGCCACCGTCGACGACGACTCCTACTACACCGGGGTGCCTACTACTATGTTCAGGCCGCTGACGATGACCAGGAGTAGTTTATGAGGATCCCAGGCAGGAGGCCTGCGCCTCTTTCGATCTGTATCCCAGTTTGTGCTAGCCTTCCTAAGGCAAACTTGTTTAACTTATGTCTGTACTCAGATATTGTTGCTTCCGCTGACTCATCTATGATCGAGCACTTGTATTCGAGCCCTCGAGGCCCCTGGCTTGTATTATGATGCTTGTATGACTTATTTTATTTTTAGAGTTGTGTTGTGATATCTTCCCGTGAGTCCCTGATCTTGATCGTACACGTTTGCGTGTGTATGATTAGTGTATGATTGAATCGGGGGCGTCACAAAAGGCTTCGGAGGTAGAAATCAAGAAAGATCATCAATTTTTGATGGTCAACAAGACCACCAGTTTCAAGAAAAAGGGCAAAGGGAAGAAGAAGGGGAACTTTAAGAAGAACAGCAAACAAGTTGCTGCTCAAGATAAGAAACCCAAGTCTGGACCTAAGCTTGAGACTGAGTGCTTCTACTGCAAATAGACTGGTCACTAGAAGCGGAACCGCCCCAAGTATTTGGCAGATAAGAAGGATGGCAAGGTGAACAAAGGTATATGTGATATACATGTTATTGATGTGTACCTTACTGATGCTCGCAGTAGCACCTGGGTATTTGATACTGGTTCTGTGCTAATATTTGCAACTCGAAACAAGGACTACGGATTAAGCGAAGATTGGCTAAGGACGAGGTGATGATGCACGTGGGAAATGGTTCCAAAGTCGATGTGATCGCAGTCGGCATGCTACCTCTACATCTACCTTCGGGATTAGTTTTAGACCTGAATAATTGCTATTTGGTGCCAGCGTTGAGCATGAACATTATATCTGGATCTTGTTTGATGCGGGACAGTTATTCATTTAAATCAGAGAATAATGGTTGTTCTATTTATATGAGTAATATCTTTTATGGTCATGCACCCTTGAAGAGTGGTCTATTTTTGTTGAATCTCGATAGTAGTGATACACATATTCATAATATTGAAGCCAAAAGATGCAGAGTTGATAATGATAGTGCAACTGATTTGTGGCACTGCCGTTTGGGTCATATTGGTGTAAAGCGCATGAAGAAACTCCATACTGATGGACTTTTGAAACCACTTGATTATGATTCACTTGGTACTTGCAAACCGTGCCTCATGGGAAAGATGACTAAAATGCCGTTCTCTGGAACTATGGAGCGAGCAACAAATTTATTTGAAATCATACATACAGATGTATGTGGTCCGATGAATGTTGAGGCTCGCGACGGGTATCATTATTTTCTCACCTTCACAGATGATTTAAGCAGATATGGGTATATCTACTTAATGAAACATAAGTCTGAAACATTTGAAAAGTTCAAAGAATTTCAGAGTGAAGTTGAAAATCATCGTAACAAGAAAATAAAGTTTCTACGATCTGATCGTGGAGGAGAATATTTGAGTTACGAGTTTGGTCTTCATTTGAAACAATGCGGAATAGTTTTGCAACTCACGCCACCCGGAACACCACAGCGTAATGGTGTGTCTGAACGTCGTAATCGTACTTCACTAGATATGGTGCGATCTATGATGTCTCTTACTGATTTACCGCTATCATTTTGGGGTTATGCTTTAGAGACGGCTGCATTCACGTTAAATAGGGCACCATCAAAATCCATTGAGACGACGCCTTATGAACTGTGGTTTGGCAAGAAACCAAAGTTGTCATTTCTTAAAGTTTGGGGCTGCGATGCTTATGTGAAAAAGCTTCAACCTGATAAGCTCGAACCCAAATCGGAGAAATGTGTGTTCATAGGATACCCAAAGGAAACTGTTGGGTACACCTTCTATCACAGATCTGAAGGCAAGACTTCTGTTGCTAAATTTGGATCCTTTCTAGAGAAGGAGTTTCTCTCGAAATAAGTGAGTGGGAGGAAAGTAGAACTTGATGAGGTAACTGTACCTGCTCCCTTATTGGAAAGTAGTTCATCGCAGAAACCGGTTCCTGTGACGTCTACACCAATTAGTGAGGAAGTTAATGATGATGATCATGAAACTTCAGATCAAGTTGTTACTCAACCTCGTAGGTCAATCAGAGTAAGATTCGCACCAGAGTGGTATGAAAATCCTGTTCTGGAGGTTATGTTACTTGACCATGACGAACCTACGAACTATGAAGAAGCGATGGTGAGCCCAGATTCCGCAAAATGGCTTGAGGCCATGAAATCTGAGATGGGATCCATGTATGAGAACAAAGTGTGGACTTTGGTTGACTTGCCCGATGATCGGCAAGCCATCGAGAATAAATGGATCTTCAAGAAGAAGACTGACGCTGATGGTAATGTTACTGTCTATAAAGCTCGACTTGTTGCAAAAGGTTTTCGACAAGTTCAAGGGATTGACTACGATGAGACTTTCTCACCCGTAGTGATGCTTATGTCTGTCCGAATCATGTTAGGAATTGCCGCATTTTATGATTATGAAATTTGGCAAATGGATGTCAAAACTGCATTCCTGAATGGATTTCTGGGAGAAGAGTTGTATATGATGCAACCGGAAGGTTTTATCAATCCAAAGGGAGCTAACGAAGTGTGCAAGCTCCAGCGATCCATTTATGGACTAGTGCAAGCCTCTCGGAGTTGGAATAAATGTTTTGATAGTGTGATCAAAGCATATGGTTTTATACATACTTTTGGAGAAGCATGTATTTACAATAAAGTGAGTGGGAGCTCTGTAGCATTTCTAATATTATATGTGGATGCCATATTGTTGATTGGAAATGATATAGAATTTCTGGATAGCATAAAAGGATATTTGAATAAGAGTTTTTCAATGAATGACCTCGGTGAAGCTGCTTATATATTGGGCATCAAGATCTATAAAGATAGATCAAGACGCTTAATCGGACTTTCACAAAGCACATACCTTGACAAAGTTTTGAAGAAGTTCAAAATGGATCAAACAAAGAAAGGGTTATTGCCTGTGTTACAAGGTGTGAAGTTGAGTCAGACTCAATGCCCGACCACTGCAGAAGATAGAGAGAAAATGAAAGATGTTCCCTATGCTTCAGCCATAGGCTCTATCATGTATGCAATGTTGTGTACCAGACCTGATGTGTGCCTTGCTATAAGTTTAGCAGGGAGGTACCAAAGTAATCCAGGAGTGGATCACTGGACAACGGTCAAGAACATCCTGAAATACCTGAAAAGGACTAAGGATATGTTTCCCATTTATGGAGGTGACAAAGAGCTAGTCGTAAAAGGTTACGTCGATGCAAGCTTTGACACTGATGCGGACGATTCTAAATCGCAAAACGGATATGTGTTTACATTGAACGGTGGAGTTGTCACTTGGTGCAGTTCTAAACAAAGCATTGTGGCGGGATCTACGTGTGAAGCGGAGTACATAGCTGCTTCGAAAGCAGCAAATGAAGGAGTCTGGATGAAGGAGTTCATATCCGATCTAGGTGTCATACCTAGTGCATCGGGTCCAATGAAAATCTTTTGTGACAATACTAGTGCAATTGCCTTGGCAAATGAATCCAGATTTCACAAGAGAACCAAGCACATCAAAAACGCTTCAACTCCATCCGGGATCAAGTCCAGGTGGGAGACATAGAAATTTGCAAGATACATACGGATATGAATGTTGCACACCCGTTGACTAAGCCTCTTCCACGAGCAAAACATGATCAGCACCAAGGCTCCATGGGTGTTAGAATCATACTGTGTAATCTAGATTATTAACTCTAGTGCAAGTGGGAGACTGAAGGAAATATGCCCTAGAGGCAATAATAAAGTTATTATTTATTTCCTTATATCATGATAAATGTTTATTATTCATGCTAGAATTGTATTAACCGAAAACATGATACATGTGTGAATACATAGACAAACAGAGTGTCACTAGTATGCCTCTACTTGACTAGCTCGTTGATCAAAGATGGTTATGTTTCCTAGCCATAGACATGAGTTGTCATTTGATAAATGGGATCACATCATTAGGAGAATGATGTGCTTGACTTGACCCATTCCGTTAGCTTAGCACTCGATCGTTTAGTATTCTGGTGTTGCTTTTCTTCATGACTTATACATGTTCCTATGACTATGAGATTATGCAACTCCCGTTTACCGGAGGAACACTTTGTGTGCTACCAAACGTCACAATGTAACTGGGTGATTATAAAGGTGCTCTACAGGTGTCTCCGAAGGTACTTGTTGGGTTGGCGTATTTCGAGATTAGGATATGTCACTGCGATTGTCGGAGAGGTATATCTCTGGGCCCACTCGGTAATGCATAACACTATAAGCCTTGCAAGCATTGCAACTAATGAGTTAGTTGCGGAATGCTGTATTACAGAACGAGTAAAGAGACTTGCCGGTAACGAGATTGAATTAGGTATTGAGATACCAACGATCAAATCTCAGGCAAGTAACATACCGATGACAAAGGGAACAACGTATGTTGTTATGCGGTTTGACCGATAAAGATCTTCGTAGAATATGTGGGAGCCAATATGAACATCCAGCTTCCGCTATTGGTTATTGACCGGAGACGTGTCTCGGTCATGTCTACATAGTTCTCGAACCCGTAGGGTCCGCACGCTTAAAGTTCGACGACGGTTATATTATGAGTTTATGTGTTTTGATGTGCCGAAGGTAGTTAGGAGTCCCGGATGTGATCACAAACATGACGAGGAGTCTCGAAATGGTCGAGATGTAAAGATCGATATATTGGACGACTATATTCGGACACCACAATGGTTTCGGGGGTTATCTGATATATACCGGAGTACCGGGGGGTTACCGGAACCCCCCCGGAGGTTATTGGGCCTCATGGGCCCAAGTGGTGGAAGAGGAGAGGCGGCCAAGGGGCAGCCGCGCGCCCCTCCCCCCAAGTCCGAATTGGACAAGGAGGGGGGTGGCGCCCCCCCTTTCCTTTCCCCCTCTCTCTCCTTCCCTCTCCTTCCCTCTCCTCTCCTACTCCAACATGGAAGGGGGGGAGTCCTACTCCTAGTGGGAGTAGGACTCCTCATGGGGCGCGCCAAGGGTGGACGACCCCCTCCCCCTCCTCCACTCCTTTATATACGGGGAGGGAGGCACCCCCTAGAGACATAACAATTGATCTCTTGATCTCTTAGCCGTGTGCGGTGCCCCCTCCACCATAATCCACCTCGATAATATTGTAGAAGTCCTTAGGCGAAGCCCTGCATCGGTAGAACATCATCATCGTCACCACGCCGTCGTGCTGACGGAACTCTCCCTCAAAGCTCGGCTGGATCGGAGTTCGAGGGACGTCATCGAGTTGAACATGTGCAAAACTCGGAGGTGTCGTGCGTTCGGTACTTGATTGGTCGGATCGTGAAGACGTACAAGTACATCAACCGCTTTGTGCTAACGCTTCCGCTTTCAGTCTATGAGGGTACATGGACACACTCTCCCCTCTTGTTGCTATGCATCACCATGATCTTGTGTGTGCGTAGGAATTTTTTGAAATTACTACGTTCCCCAACAACTGATGTGTGTGGTCCGATGAGCGTTGATGCGCACGGTGGATATCGTTACTTTCTCACCTTCACTGATGACTTGAGTAGATATGGGTATATTTACTTAATGAAGCATAAGTCTGAAACGTTTGAAAAGTTCAAGCAATTTCAGAGTGAAGTTGAGAATCATCGTAACAAGAAGATTAAATTCCTACGATCCGATCGAGGGGAGAATATCTGAGTTATGAGTTCGGCAATCACTTAAGACAATGTGGAATTGTTTCATAGTTGACGCCACCTGGAACACCACAGCGCAATGGTGTGTCCGAACATCGTAATCGAACCTTATTGGATATGGTGCGTTCTATGATGTCTCTTGCCGATCTGCCACAATCATTTTGGGGTTATGCGTTAGAGACAACTGCATTCACTTTAAATAAGGCACCATCTAAGTCCGTGGAGATGACACCGTATGAACTATGGTTTGGCAAGAAACCTAAGTTGTCGTTTCTTAAGGTTTGGGGCTGCGATGCTTATGTCAAAAGGCTTCAGCCGAAAAAGCTCGAACCCAAAGCGGACAAATGCGTCTTCATAGGATACCCAAAAGAGACGGTTGGGTATACTTTCTATCTTAGATCCGAAGGCAAAGTGTTTGTCGCTAAGAACGAGTCCTTTCTTGAGAAGGAGTTTCTCTCGAAAGAATTGAGTGGGAGGAAGATAGAACTTGATGAGGTTGTTGAACCTTTACTTCAACCAGTGAGTAGCGCAGCGCAGAAAGATGTTTCTGTGACACCTACGTCAGTTGAAGAGGAAGCTAATGTAGTGATCATGAAGTTTCGAATCAAGTTACTATCAAACCTCGTAGGTCGACAAGGGTACATACAGCTCCTGAGTGGTATGGTAACCCTGTCTTAGATGTCATGTTGTTGGACAATGATGAACCTACGAGCTATGGAGAAGCGGTGGTGGGCCTGACTTCCGACAAATGGTTAGAGGCAATGAAATCCAAGATGGGATCCATGTATGAAAACAAAGTATGGACTTTGGAAGTATTACTTGAAGGGCGAAAGGCCATTAAGAATAAATGGATCTTCAAGAAGAAGACATACGCGGATGGTAAGGTCACCGTCTATAAAGCTCGACTTGTGGCAAAGGGGATTTCACAAGTTCAAGGAGTTGACTACAATGAGACTTTCTCACCCGTAGCGATGCTTAAGTCCGTCGGAATCATGTTAGCAATAGTTGCATTTTTTGATTATGAAATCTGGCAGATGGATGTCAAAATAGTGTTCCTTAACAGTTTCCTTAAGGAAGAGTTGTATATGATGCAACCGGAAGGTTTTGTTGATCTAGAGAATGCTGACAAAGTGTGCAAACTCTAGCGATCCATTTATGGACTGGTGCAAGCATCTCGGAGTTGGAATCTTCGCTTTGATGAGGTGATCAAAGCGTTTGGGTTTATACAAGTTTTTGGAGAATATTGTATTTACAAGAAAGTGAGTGGGAGCTCTATAATGTTTCTAATATTATATGTGGATGAAATATTGCTGATTGGAAACAATATAGAACTTTTGGAAAACATGAAGGAATATTTGAACAAGAGTTTTTCAATGAAGGACCTAGGAGAAGCTGCTTTCATATTAGGCATCAAGATTTATAGAGATATATCGAGACGCTTGATAGGACTTTCACAAAGCACATACCTTGATAAGATTTTGAAGAAGTTCAAAATGGATCAGTCCAAGAAGGGGTTCTTGCTACCAAACTTACGACAAGGTTTACATCAGGCCTGGTACACAGCATGGCATACATAATAGATCCTATGGCTGAAGCATAGGGGATGACACTCATCTCTTCTTTATCTTTTGCCGTGGTCGGGGACTGAGCCGAGCTCAATCTCACACCTTGTAACATAGGCAAGAACCCCTTCTTGGACTGATCCATTTTGAACTTCTTCAAAATCTTATCAAGGTATGTGCTTTGTGAAAGACCTATGAGGCGTTTCGATCTATCTCTATAGATCCTGATGCCTAATATATAAGCGGCTTCTCCAAGGTCCTTCATTGAAAAACACTTATTCAAGTAGGCCTTAATGCTGTCCAGAAGTTCTATATTATTTCCCATCAAGAGTATGTCATCTACATATAATATAAGAAATGCTACAGAGCTCCCACTCACTTTCTTGTAAACGCAGGCTTCTCCATAAGTCTGCATAAACCCAAACGCTTTGATCATCTCATCAAAGCGAATGTTCCAACTCCGAGATGCTTGCACCAGTCCATAAATGGATCGCTGGAGCTTGCATACTTTGTTAGCATTCTTAGGATCGACAAAACCTTCCGGCTGCATCATATACAGCTCTTCCTTAAGATGCCCGTTAAGGAATGCCGTTTTGACATCCATCTTCCATATCTCATAATCATAGTATGCGGCAATTGCTAACATGATTCGGACGGACTTCAGCTTCGCTACGGGAGAGAATGTCTCGTCATAGTCAATCCCTTGAACTTGCCGATAACCCTTAGCGACAAGTCGAGCTTTATAGATGGTAACATCTCCATCCGCGTCCGTCTTCTTCTTAAAAATCCATTTGTTTTCTATCGCTCACCGATCATCGGGCAAGTCTGTCAAAGTCCATACTTTGTTTTCATACATGGATTCTATCTCG
Source organism: Triticum dicoccoides (assembly GCF_002162155.2). Classification (NCBI taxonomy): domain Eukaryota; kingdom Viridiplantae; phylum Streptophyta; class Magnoliopsida; order Poales; family Poaceae; genus Triticum; species Triticum dicoccoides. The sequence goes on from NC_041381.1 coordinate 388,542,393, forward strand.
GATTTCATGGCTTCAAGCCATTTGTTGGAATCTGGGCCCGCCATCGCTTCTTCATAGTTCGAAGGTTCACCGTTGTCTAACAACATGATTTCCAGGACAGGGTTGCCGTACCACTCTGGTGCGGAACGTGTCCTTGTGGACCTACGAAGTTCAGTAGCAACTTGATCCGAAGTACCTTGATCATCATCATTGGTTTCCTCTTCAGTTGGTGTGGGCATCACAGGAACATTTTCCTGAGCTGCACCACTTTCCCGTTCGAGAGGTAGTACTTCATCGAGTTCTACTTTCCTCCCACTTACTTCTTTCGAGAGAAACTCTTTTTCCAGAAAGCATCCGTTCTTGGCAACAAAGATCTTGCCCTCGGATCTTAAGTAGAAGGTATACCCGACAGTTTCCTTAGGGTATCCTATGAAGACGCATTTTTCCGACTTGTGTTCGAGCTTTTTAGGTTGAAGTTTCTTGACATAAGCATCGCATCCCCAAACTTTTAGAAACGACAACTTAGGTTTCTTCCCAAACCATAATTCATACGGTGTCGTCTCAACGGATTTAGACGGTGCCCTATTTAAAGTGAATGTAGCTGTCTCTAGAGCGTATCCCCAAAATGATAGCGGTAAATCGGTAAGAGACATCATAGACCGCACCATATCCAATAGAGTGCGATTACAACATTCGGACACACCGTTACGCTGAGGTGTTCCAGGCGGCGTGAGTTGTGAAACGATTCCACATTTCCTTAAGAGTGTACCAAATTCGTGACTTAAGTATTCTCCTCCATGATCTGATCGCAGGAACTTTATCGTTTGGTCACGTTGATTCTCCACCTCATTCTGAAATTCCTTGAACTTTTCAAAGGTCTCAGACTTGTGTTTCATTAAGTAAACATACCCATATCTACTCAAGTCATCAGTGAGAGTGAGAACATAACGTTATCCTCCGCGAGCCTCAACGCTCATTGGACCGCACACATCGGTATGTATGATTTCCAACAAGTTGGTTGCTCGCTCCATTGTTCCGGAGAACGGAGTCTTGGTCATTTTGCCCATGAGGCATGGTTCGCATGTGTCAAACGATTCATAATCAAGAGACTCTAAAAGTCCATCAGCATGGAGCTTCTTCATGCGTTTGACACCAATGTGACGAAGGCGGCTGAGGGAGTCCTGGACTAGGGGGTTTCCGGACAGCCGGACTATCATCGTCCGCCGGACTCCAAGACTACGAAGATACAAGATTGAAGACTCCGTCCCGTGTCCGGATGGGACTTTCCTTGGCGTGGACGGCAAGCTTGGCGCTACGGATATGTAGATCTCCTACCATTGTAACCGACTCTGTGTAACCTTAGCCTCCTCCGGTGTCTATATAAACCGGAGGGCTTTAGTCCGTAGGACACAACATACATTACAACAATCATACCATAGGCTAGCTTTAGGGTTTAGCCTCCTTGATCTCGTGGTAGATCCACTCTTGTACTACCCATATCATCAATATTAATCAAGCAGGACGTAGAGTTTTACCTCCATCGAGAGGGCCCGAACCTGGGTAAAACATCGTGTCCCTCATCTCCTGTTACCATCCGCCTAGACGCACAGTTCAGGACCCCCTACCCGAGATCCGCCGGTTTTGACACCGACATTGGTGCTTTCATTGAGAGTTCCTCTGTGTCGTCACCGATAGGAAGGATGCCTCCACCCGTCTTCAAAGATGGTGTTTTCGCCAAAGGGGCCTTGGCCGCCGGCCAAACTATCTGGCTAGGTGGTTTTTTTATGACCGCCTGTCCGGCCACCGCTTCGACAATGACTTCTCAAGTCGTCAGAAGCAATCTTCGCGTCAGCTCAAAATCTGCCGAGCAGTTGGATCCAATAGAGCTCTCATCTGTTAACGAGCTCTTGGATCGCATCGCCGCCCTGGGAGTCGCTACAGACTACAATCAGATTGGGCTTAAAACCGATCTGAGAGAGATTAACTCTCCCCAGGCCACCCACCACGTCGCAGTGTTAGAGGAGCAATACGGCAACTCTTCGCCTATATTGAAAACTAGTCATGTCCGGATTCCCGAACCCTCCATGCCGGATTTCCACGGAGGGATGGACTTCGATCGAGCATTGAACTTAAAACCATGCATCGCTCCGGACTCGCTGGATCGTGTCTAGCAACCCAAGCTTCCGAATTCGGAAACTCCTCGGCCTTTAAGCCCCAAGATGGGTAGGGATCCGGACTTTAGTCCACCCACCCGCCCAAACATATGCGATCTATCTCTAATACGACAAGAGCCCGCTGAAATAGTACATCACTACTGGGCCAGATTCCTCCTGGTTATGGACAGGATAAAGGACTGCCGAGAGGAAAACGCAATCTCAATCTTCTGCAATAATTGCATGGACAAGGGAATATCGAACGCCATCGATCGTCGTAAAATTACACGCTTCACCGATCTGGCGTCCATAGTACGAAAGTACTGTGCGATGGTGAGTTTCCGGAAAACCGAAAACCAATTTTGGGATAATCCGGCCCCAACCCCAGTCTGCAACAAAAGGGTGCCTCACACTCAGGCCCCAGATGCAAAAACGAAAAAACAAAAACCCAATAAAGGGCACGGAACCGTACTGGAGGGATGGCTCAATGGATCCTGTAAGCTTCATAGTACAGAGGGAGCCGTCCCAACACATAGCCTTCGAGCATGTTGGATATTACGGCAGGTGGCCAAAAGTGGCGAGGAGCTTCTAGCCCCGGAAAACCACTCCAACAATACCGGTACGGTATCAACAGTCTTCGAGACTTTCGCATCAAACAATATGCGAAAACGAACAATCCGCGGACTCGCCGAAGTCTACCAAGTAGCAACAGCAAATCCATGGAGCGACACAGCTATTACCTTCAACGCCAGCGACGAGCCTAAATTCCGAACAGCCAGAGCACCAGCCGCACTGGTGCTTAGTCCCATAGTGGACGGCTTTTGACTGACTAAAGTCCTCATGGATGGCGGCAGCGGACTAAACCTCATTTACGAGGAAACTCTGCGAAAAATGGAAATCGATTGGAGCAGTATTGAGTGAAGCAGCACAACCTTCAGAGGAATAATCCCTAGCCGGGAAGCGCGCTGCACCGGAAAAATCACACTCGATGTGGTGTTCGGCTCGCCGGACAATTACAGATCCGAAGAAGTCACGTTCCAAGTGGCCCCGTTCAACAGTGGATATCACGCTATATTAGGACGAGAGGCATTCACAATTTTTCAAGCAGTACCTCATTACGGGTACATGAAGCTCAAAATGCCTGGGCCCGGCGGAATAATCACTCTCGCTAGTGATCCGAACATAGCACTCCGCGCCGAAAACAAGACAGCCGCACTAGCCCTGGAGGCACTATCCGAAGCCTTAGCAGCAGAAGAACTCACCGCGCTGCGCTCTATGGTGAACAGGGACGATGTGATACTCGATAAAAGATCCAAGTCCACCTCCTTCAAACCAGCAGATGAAATAATAAAATTCCAGGTCCATCCAACGGACCCAACAAAGACGGCCTCCATTGGGGCACAATTGAACCCCGAAGTAGACGCCACACTGCGCAAATTCCTTCGGGAAAATTGGGACATTTTCGCCTGGCATCCTTCGGATATGCCCGGAATCCCACGCAGGTTGGCAGAACACGGCCTAAACATCCTAAAAGGATTTAAGCCAGTCAAACAGGCTCTTCGACGATTTTCCGAACCCAAAAGACAGGCAATGGGAGAAGAGCTAGCCAAACTATTGGAAGTCGGATTCATCAGAGATATCAAACATCCGGAGTGGCTAGCAAATCTGGTAATGGTTCCAAAGAAGGACAAATCCTGGCGCCTCTGTGTCGATTTTAAAGACCTCAATAAGGCTTGCCCAAAGGATCCCTTCCCTCTCCCCCGCATCGACCAAATTATCGATGCTACCGCAGGGCACGATTCATTGTGCTTCCTCGACGCATACTCTGGCTACCATCAAATCAAGATGGCGGAAGCAGACCAAGCCGCAACGGCATTCATCACTCCTTACAGACCATTCTGCTTCAACACGATGCCCTTCGGACTTAAAAACGCCGGCGCAACATATCAGCGCATGATTCAAACATGTCTGGCTACCCAAATCGGCAAAACAGTCGAGGCATACATAGATGACGTAGTCGTCAAAACAAAACACGTCGAAACTCTAGTAGACGATTTGAGGCTCACGTTCGACAACCTCAGAGCATATGACATCAAGCTGAATCCGGAAAAATGTGTTTTCGGCGTACCAGCCGGAAAGCTGCTGGCTTCATCGTATCCGGTAGAGGAATCGAAGCAAACCCGGCTAACATCCGAGCTCTGTCACAGTTGGACATTCCAAAAGACCTCAAACAAATACAAAAATTAACAGGATGCGTGGCAGCTCTAAGCCGTTTTATCTCCCGTCTAGGAGAAAAGGCGTTGCCCCTCAATCGCCTCCTCAGGCGCACCGAACACTTCGAGTGGACGGATGCTGCCACTGCCGGACTCGAAGAAATAAAGGCCATATTGGCAACAAATCCGGTCCTGGCTGCGCCCAATCTGGGCGAACCAATGTTGTTATACATCGCAGCAACACATCAAGTTGTAAGCGCGGTACTCGTCGTCGAACGAGAGACAGAAGGGCAAAAATTCCCTCTCCAAAAACCAGTGTATTATGTTTCCACTGTGTTAACCCCCTGCAAGTCCCGTTACCCACACTATCAGAAGATAGCGTATGCAGTGTTCATGGCATCTCGGAAGCTCCGACACTACTTTCAAGAGTGTTCGATAACAGTGTCCTCCGAAGTACCACTCAATGACATTATAAATAACCGCGACGCAACGGGCAGGATTGCAAAATGGCCCATTGAGCTCTTACCATTCGATATAACTTACAAACCTCGGCGAGCTATAAAGTCACAAGTTTTGGCTGACTTTGTCGCCGAATGGACCGAAGCCGAACTCCCTAAAGAGTACGGCGCATACTCCAATTGGACTATGCATTTCGACGGCTCTAAAATGTTGGCCGGACTGGGGGCTGGTGTCGTATTGACGTCCCCAACCGGGGACACAGTCCAGTATGTACTTCAAATAATGTACACGGACTCCAACAACGCAGCCGAATACGAGGCCCTGTTACATGGTCTCCGGATGGCAGTCTCCATGGGCATTCAATGCCTAGAGGTGCGCGGGGATTCAAACCTTGCAATATCCCAAATAAACAGAGACTTTGACGCCAAGGATCCAAAAATGGCAGCATATCGCAACGCTGTCCTAAAAATGTCAGCTCGGTTTGAAGGACTCGAATTCCATCACATAGCCCGAGATAATAACCAAGCGGCCGACGTACTGGCACGCATCGGTGCGAAACGTGATGCTGTCCCTCCAAATATCTTCCTGGAACGGCTCTTCAAGCCATCCGTATTATGGGAAGAGGAGCCCGGAAGTGACAAACCGGAAAAAACCGCGCCAATCGGCGATTCAGCAGATGACATAACACCTTCAGCCCACGTCATAATGGCAGTAATCGCCCCGTGGGCAGAACCATTCCTAGCCTACTTGCTTATGCAGGAACTTCCCGAAGACCAAAACGAGGCCCGCTGCATAGTCCGGCGATCGAAAGCCTACAAGGTCCATGAGGGAGAACTTTATAAGAAAAGTACAACCGGAGTCCTTCAAAGGTGTATCTCCGAAGACGAAGGGCGAAACCTCCTGGCTGAAATTCATGTCGGACAAGGCGGACACCACGCAGCAGCCCGGGCCCTTGTAGGAAAGGCATTCCGCACAGGATTTTATTGGCCGACGGCCCGGGCAGATGACCAGGACTTAGTCCAGAGATGTGTTGGCTGTCAGCTCTTTGCTAATCAGAGCCACATGCCGCCCACCGCCCTCAAAACTATACCCATTACCTGGCCGTTCGCGGTCTGGGGGCTTGATATGGTCGGACCCCTTAAAGGGGGAACCCACAAGCAAAGGTACCTATTGGTCATGGTGGATAAATTCACCAAATGGATAGAGGCCAAACCGGTCAAAACGGCGGAGTCCGGACCAGTGATAGACTTTATATCCGGGGTAGTACACCGCTACGGAGTCCCCCACAGCATCATCACCGATAACGACACGAACTTCATAGCCGACGAGGTTAAGTCATGGTGCAAAAATATGGGCATCAAGCTCGACTACGCTTCAGTCTATCACCCTCAAACCAACGGTCAAGTGGAACGAGCAAATGGTCTAATAATGAGCGGCATTAAACCCAGACTAGTGAGGTCACTTACTAAATCCGACTCGCACTGGGTCGAGGAGCTCGACTCCGTACTCTGGGGGCTGCGGACAACGCCTAACCGCACTACCGGATTCACACCATTCTTTATGGTCTACGGCGCAAAGGCAGTCTTGCCCTGCGACATTATTCATGACTCACCTCGAGTGCGCATGTACGAAGAAAGAGAGGCCGAGCTGGATCGGCAGGAAAGCTTGGACACATTGGAGGAAGAACGCGACATCGCCAAGGCTCGCTCCGCATTCTATCAGCAGCAGGCCCGAAGATATCAAAGCAGAGAAGTACGGGCCAAGACTTACAACGTTGGTGAACTAGTTCTATGCCTGCCGGACAAGAAAAAGGACAAGCTCAAGCCCAAATGGGAGGGCCCCTTCATTATCGATCAAGTCCTGACCGGCGGAGCATACCGTCTACGAAATGCGTCGGATAACCGACTCGAGCCAAACCCATGGAACGCAGCCCGCCTCCGAAGATTCTATGCCTAGCGCTGGACTAAGAGTTCGTCCCCTTCCTCCATCCAAATTTTTACACTTCGGATGTCTTTTGTTTCTCTTTTCATAACCTTTTTACTAAAAAGCCCCTAAGAGCCTACTTTCGCATTGTTTGCATACACTTGATGTGCCATCCGCACTCATTATACCTGGGGGCTTCTTTTACAGAAGCTCAATTATAAGGGTTTCATACCCAGCACATGTGTCAAGCTTCCACATGTACCTTTTACTCACCATTATATGCATCGATATGACTTAAGTTTTGGCCAAGCTGGGTTGCCTGGCTCCTGTGCTTACCCCTACGTTCCCGATTGTTCGGCTAGGAGGTAAAGGGAGCACCTCTGCGATTGTTACTGCCGGGTCAGCCGGATGTGTACCTCAGACTGGGTGAAGCCGAAAGCTAGCGTTCTTAAGGGAATATTCGGTCGGTGACTTAAAAGATGATTTTTGTTTACCTACTCATTCATCCGCCCCCAGATGTTTTTTCTGCTTTTTTCGCAGTCCGGACATGCACTTTAGGGCATGCCTCCCAGGGAAAGGAACCCTTAATGAAACTATTCTCTCTTGAAGATGTTTCTTACTAACCATGTAATATAACATAACTAGTTGGGCACTTGTCTGATAAAGCACTAATGACCCCTACGCCTGGTCTCCATGCATACCCCGGTTGTTTCTTAACCAAAAAGGTATTCGGACACACTCCGGACTCTAGGGTCCCGAGGTTGAAGCGAAAAGGTCGGCAAAGACAAACGATCTACAATCCGGCTAGAAGGCATTTCACATGTCACTTTAAAGGAAAACATACATCGTCAAAATTATTGATTGTATTCCTCCTCAATCCCGTCTAACAGGCTGTCTAACTTACAGTCCCGTTGGGAAAATTTGGCAGCCAACTCTACTTGGCTGTATACTAAACTCACAGGGATCTCCTTCCCATCGGGCCCCACCGGTCCAACTTCGGCCATGTGGTTGGGATCCGCCTTCTTGTAACGCGTCTTCACCATGGCCCAGGCCTCCCTGGCACCTTGGCGGCAGGCCGAAATCTTCCATAAACGGAAGCGCTGCCGCATTCCCTGAAGCTTCTCCGCAAGCTCCCCAAGGCCCTCGGGTAGGGAGAGGGCTGGCGATAAAGCCTGGACGACGGCGCTCATTGCCTGCCGAACTCGTTCGAGCAGTTGCAACAGCTCGGGAAGTTGATCACCCGTCGATACGGGCATATCCTTCGCGGGGCGACCGGTGAGTATACCTACAAGACATAATTTGTCAATTGACTTCCTCGCCGAACTCTTCTTTTAAAAGGAGTCCGCTCAAGCACTTACTATAGATGCCGCGACGAAGCCGCTCAGTCTCCTTAACGGAGCCGGACAGCTCGGCCCGAACACCTTTCAGCTCTTCTCCGAGCTGGGCGTGGGCATCCTGGAGCTTGTTCCTTTCTTGCTGCACCTTATTCAGCACCCTCTCGCCGGCCTTTAGCTGGCGCAGTAATCCTTGCCTATCCGGATCTTGTTCGGCGGCACCTGCAATGTCACTATTAGACTTACGCGCACGCTGCATAATGCTTATATTTATTAATAAAAATGTGTTACCAGGAGGGGTCTCTGCGTCTCCTCCTGCGGCAGCAAGTGCGGCCTCAAGTTGGGCCTTGCATTCTTGCAGCTCCTAAGACAGCTGGGCATTCTTCTCGGTAAGAGCCTGCGTTTCAATTGATCCTTAAATCAGTTAACATAACTACTTTAAGTCTCGGGGGCTACTGGTGTATATAACCATTAAAATTCCCTTACCCGTATGTCTTTCACATACTGCTCCGTGGCTCTGGTAAAACCATCTTGAGCGGCACGGAGATGCGCGTCCCCTGCGTTAAAGGCGTCCAATGCCTCAGGGGAGAAGCACGCTTCACGAAACACTGTCCGGCGGTGCCTATGGTTCATGGCGCTCTCCACCTCAGACTTGGTGGCGGACAGTCTGTCGGTGTCCTCCATTGGAGGAGGATCCGGCCCGCGTCTTGCGCTTGCCTCCCCCTCCAGGCCGGGCGCTGGAGCCTGGCCGGCATAGGTTGGATCGGCAACTTCCGCGCCCGCAGTCCGGCGAGCGCTTTTTCTCCTATAAAGATCATGAGCACTCAGACGCTTCCTAGGAACGTTGCTATGAAAATTCAAATACAAGTTATACCTTTGCGGCGACGTTTCAATCCGTGTCGCGCTCCTTTTCCGCCTGCTGGTCCGGACTGACCTTTGTTGGTCAGCCGCCGCAGGCTCGGCTTCCCGCCTTGAAGGCGCTTCCTATAAAATACCATTGTTTGCGAAGGTCAGAAATGGACAAGGAAGAGATAATGGTGTCCGGGCCTCGGTCACAGTCACCTGGGAAGCCGGATACAGTCCAGGGTAGTCCGCCGTAATGGCGACCAAAGCATTATCCATGCTGAGCTGGTGAAACACCCCGTCGATCAGCTCCACCTTTATGTCCGATCCTCTTCAGAGGCCGGATCCAGGGATCTTTCTGGATCCTCGGGTTGCGGAGCGGGACTTACCATGTCCTCCATAGTCCGGCGTAGATCCTGCGCCGAAGACATAATGTAAGAAGCCTAAACTTCGAAAGCATGGGTTGAGCCCTTAAAGGTGTTCGCTTACCCATCCTCTAGGGTTGTTCATGGAAAACCCATTCAAAGGGTTCGTTCGAAGGAAGTCCTCCTTCTCCCCCTTGTACAGGCTGGACAGGATCTCCACCAGATCCTGGGTCGAATCCGGCCCTTCGCGGCCATGACGGGTGGCATCGTCCTCCCCGTTGAAATCCCACATGGGGTGGCCTCTGTATTGCAATGGCTGTACCCCCCGCATGATGCATGTCGCCATGACTCCAATCATGGCCAACCCGGAATGGGCCAGTAATCTTATTCGGCCCATCAAGTAATGGACGCTCTTGTCTTCCTCCAATCGGGGGCTCCGTGGGCGCCAGCTGAGGCGTTTCTTCAGAGGAGTAGCACTAAACTCCGGGAGGCCAATCCGGACTGGGTCCGGCAGCGGAGCGTCTCCTATGTAAAACCACTCTGAAGGCCAGTCTTCGGACACCTTCTTGGGAGTACCGGATGGGTATCCGGTCCCGGCAATGCGCCATATTTCGGCGTCGCCCACTTGATATATGGACCCCTCGTGAGAACGGGGTACGAGGCAGAACAGCCTCTTCCACAATGCAAAATGGGGCTCAATGCCCAGGAATAGCTCGCAAAGAGCTACGTAGCCCGCGATATGCAGGACAGAGGCGGGCGTGAGGTGGTGGAGCTGGAGTCCGTAGAACTCCAGGAGCCCGCGGAGGAATGGATGTCTTGGGAATCCGAGTCCCCTTATCAGATAAGGGACGAAGCATACTCGCTCCCCTTTATTGGGGCTCGGGGTAGCCTCCGCTTGCCTCCCACCTTGATAAGTGACCAGCCCGGCTCGAACCGGGACCATGAAGGCCGGAGGGAGATATCCCCCCGCTTGGAACTTCACTAGCTCGTTGTGCGGAACAGAGCACCTCCTCCAATCCCCTGGTGGTGGGCTGGGAGCGCGAGAAGAGGAGCCGCGTCGACGGTCCATGATGGAATGGATTTTTAGGTCAAGGGCGCTCCGATGAAGTATTCGCGGGAGGAAGATGGTGTGGTTTGGATCTGGATTTTTGCCTCTTTTGTAGGCGGACGACTCGCACGACTAGGGGGTGAAACATAAAAGACACCCTGGCTTTTTGCATTCGTGCGATGCGTGGAAAAAGGCCATTATTGGGCGTAGAAGCCGAGAAACACAATATTTATGATAAAGCCGGACACTGTTCGGCAGGTACATGGAACTTGAAGGGAGAACCCGCCTTGCAACGCCAAAGACTATATACGCGCTGGACTTATCGTCATTGAAGCCTGGTTCGGGGGCTACTGAGGGATTCCTGGACTAGGGGGTGTCCGGACAGCCGGACTATCATCGTCCGCCGGACTCCAAGACTACGAAGATACAAGATTGAAGACTCCGTCCCGTGTCCGGATGGGACTTTCCTTGGCGTGGAAGGCAAGCTTGGCGATACGGATATGTAGATCTCCTACCATTGTAACCGACTCTGTGTAACCCTAGCCTCCTCCGGTGTCTATATAAACCGGAGGGCTTTAGTCCGTAGGACACAACATACATTACAACAATCATACCATAGGCTAGCTTTAGGGTTTAGCCTCCTTGATCTCGTGGTAGATCCACTCTTGTACTACCCATATCATCAATATTAATCAAGCAGGACGTAGGGTTTTACCTCCATCGAGAGGGCCCGAACCTGGGTAAAACATCGTGTCCCTCGTCTCCTGTTACCATCCGCCTAGACGCACAGTTCGGGACCCCCTACCCGAGATCCGCCGGTTTGACACCGACAGCGGCAGTGCCACAAGTATGTGGGACTATCGTTATCAACTTTACATATTTTGGCATCCACACTATGAATATGTCTAATATTACGCTCGAGACTCATTAAGAATAAAGCATCGACCATCGGAGCATGACCATAAAACATATCTCTCATATAAATAGAACAACCATTATTCTCGGATTTAAATGAGTAGCCATCTCGTATTAAACGAGATCCTGATACAATGTTCATGCTCAAACTTGGCACTAAATAACAATTATTAAGGTTCAAAACTAATCCCGTAGGTAAATGTAGAGGCAGCGTGTCGACGGCGATCACATCGACTCTGGAACCATTCCCGACGCGCATCGTCACCTCGTCCTTCGCTAGTCTCCGTTTATTCCGCAGCTCCTGCTGTGAGTTACTAATATGAGCAACGACACCGGTATCAAAAACCCAGGAGTTACTATGAGTACTGGTAAGGTACACATCAATTACATGTATATCAAATATACCTTTGGTGTTGCCGGCCTTCTTATCCGCTAAGTATTTGGGGCAGTTCCGCTTCCAGTGACCCTTCCCCTTGCAATAAAAGCACTCAGTCTCAGGCTTGGGTCCATTCTTTGACTTCTTCCCGGTAACTGGCTTACCGGGCGCGGCAACATCCTTGCCGTCCTTCTTGAAGTTCTTCTTGCCCTTGCCCTTCTTGAACTTAGTGGTCTTATTGACCATCAACACTTGATGTTCTTTCTTGATTTCAGCCTCTGCTGACTTCAGCATTGAGAACACTTCAGGAATGGTCTTCACCATCCCCTGCATGTTGTAGTTCATCACAAAGCTCTTGTAGCTTGGTGGGAGCGACTGGAGGATTCTGTCAATGACCGCCTCATCTGGGAGGTTAATGTTCAGCTGGGTCATACGGTTGTGCAACCCAGACATCTTGAGAATGTGCTCACTGACAGAACTATTTTCCTCCATCTTACAACTATAGAACTTGTCGGAGACATCATATCTCTCGACCCGGGCATGAGCTTGGAAAACTAGTTTCAGCTCTTCGAACATCTCATATGCTCTGTGATGCTCAAAACGCTTTCGGAGCCCCAGTTCTAAGCTATAAAGCATGCCGCACTGAACGAGGGAGTAATCATCAGCACGAGTTTGCCAAGCGTTCATAACGCCTTGGTTCTCTGGGACGGGAGCGTCACCTAGCGGTCCTTCTAGGACATATTGCTTCCTGGCAGCTATGAGGATGATCCTTAGGTTCCGGACCCAGTCCGTATAGTTGCTGCCATCATCTTTCAGCTTGGTTTTCTCTAGGAACACGTTGAAGTTCAAGTTGACATGAGCGTTGGCCATTTGATCTACAAGACATATTTGCAAAGGTTTTAGACTAAGTTCATGATAATTAAGTTCTAATCAAATTATGAACTCCCACTCAGATTAGACATCCCTCTAGTCATCTAAGTGTTACACGATCCGAGTCGACTAGCCCGTGTCCGATCATCACGTGAGACGGACTAGTCATCGTCGGTGAACATCTTCATGTTGATCGTATCTTCCATACGACTCGTGTTCGACCTTTCGGTCTCCGTGTTCCGAGGCCATGTCTGTACATGCTAGGCTCGTTAAGTTAACCCTAAGTGTTTTGCTGTGTAAAACTGTCTTACACCCGTTGTATGTGAACGTAAGGATCTATCGCACCCGATCATCACGTGGTGCTTCGAAACGACGAACTGTAGCAACTGTGCACAATTAGGGGAGAACACTTCTTGAAATTGTTGTAAGGGATCATCTTATTTACTACCGTCATCCTAAGTAAACAAGATGCATAAACATAACAAACATCACATGCAATTATATAGTTGTGACATGATATGGCCAATATCATATAGCTCCATTGATCTCCATCTTCGGGGCTCGATGATCATCTTGTCACCGGCTTGACACCATGATCTCCATCATCGTGTCTTCATGAAGTTGTCACGCCAACGACTACTTCTACTTCTATGGCTAACGCGTTTAGCAATAAAGTAAAGTAGTTTACATGGTGTTCTTCAATGACACGCAGGTCATACAAAAAATAAAGACAACTCCTATGGCTCCTGCCGGTTGTCATACTCATCGACATGCAAGTCGTGATTCCTATTACAAGAACATGATCTCATACATCACAATATATCATTCATCATTCATCACAACTTCTGGCCATATCACATCACATGACAATTGCTGCAAAAACAAGTTAGACGTCCTCTAATTGTTGTTGCATCTTTTACGTGGCTGCAATTGGGTTCTAGCAAGAACGTTTTCTTACCTACGAATAACCACAAGGTGATTTTGTCAACTTCTATTTACCCTTCATAAGGACCCTTTTCATCGAATCCGCTCCAACTAAAGTGGGAGAGACAGACACCCGCCAGATCATCTTGGTGCATCTTAACTTGCTGTTTAACAACTTGAACATAAGGTTTATTCAAATCTGGACCAATTTCGAAATTTGCATATGAGGACTTACCGGAATTGTTATATGTTGTTTTCGGCCTCATTTAAACTTGCCTTGAGGTGTTGTTCTGGTTTGCATCATCTCTTGCCATGAGTAGCTTCACCTAGATTTGTCATGCATCATGCTTGTTTGAGCATCATGTCTTGTCTATGTGTGGTGTGTTTACCATGTTGTGTGCTTCTTCTCGATAGTTCCCGTTTCGTTGCGATCGTGAGGATGCGTTCGTCTACGTGTGGTTCGTCTTCGTGGCTTTATCTTCTTCATGGACTCGTTCTTCTTCCTTGCGGGATTTCAGGCAAGATGACCGCTACCCTGGATCTCACTACTATCATTGCTATGCTAGTTGCTTCGTTCTATCGCTATGTTGCGTTACCTATCATTTGCTCTTCAAGCCTCCCAAATTGCCACGAACCTCTAACCTTTGACACCCTTCCTAGCAAACCATTGCCTGGCTATGTTACCGCTTTGCTCAGCCCCTCTTATAGCGTTGTCAGTTGCAGGTGAAGTTGAAGATTGCTCCATGGTGGACAGGGTTTTGTTGGGATATCACAATATCTCTTATATTATTAATGCATCTATATACTTGGTAAAGGGTGGAAGGCTCGGCCTTATGCCTGGTGTTTTGTTCCACTCTTGCCGCCCTAGTTTCCGTCACACCGGTGTTATGTTCCCGGATTTTGTGTTCCTTACGCGGTCGGGTGATTTACGGGACCCCCTTGACAGTTCGCTTTGAATAAAACTCCTCCAGCAAGGCCCAACCTTGGTTTTACCATTTGCCTCACCTAGCCCATTTTCCCTTGGGAGTCGCGCTCTCAAGGGTCATCTTATTTTTACCCCACCGGGCCAGTGCTCGTCTTGAGTGTTGTTCCAAACCGTCAGCCGCCGGTGGCCACCAGGGGCAACTCTGGGCTCGCCTACCGGAAGTTTGGACAATCCGGTGTGCCCTGAGATCGAGATATGTGTAGCTCCTATCAGGATTTGTCGGCACATTCGGGCGGCTTTGCTGGTCTTGTTTTACCATTGTCGAAATGTCTTGTAAACCGGGATTCCAAGACTGATCGGGTCTTCCTGGGAGAAGGTATATCCTTCGTTGATCGCGAGAGCTTATCATGGGCTAAGTTGGGACACCCCTGCAGGGTATAAACTTTCGAGAGCCGTGCCCGCGGTTATGTGGCAGATGGGAATTTGTTAATGTCCGGTTGTAGATAACTTGACACCAGATCCGAATTAAAACGCATCAACCGTGTGTGTAGCCGTGATGGTCTCTTCTCGGCGGAGTCTGGGAAGTGAACACGGTCTTTGGGTTATGTTTGACGTAAGTAGGAGTTCAGGATCACCTCTTGATCATTACTAGTTGACGACCGTTCCTTTGTTTCTCTTCTCGCTCTCCTTTGTGTATGTTAGCCACCATATCATGCTTAGTCGCTGCTGCAACCTCACCACTTTACCCCTTCCTTTCCCATTAAGCTTTGCTAGTCTTGATACCCATGGTAATGGGATTGCTGAGTCCTCGTGGCTCACAGATTACTACAACAATAGTTGCAGGTACAAGTTTTGTGATGATCCTGACGCGAGAGCGATGTTTGCTTGTTTTGGAGTTCTTCTTCTGCTTCTTCTTCGATCAGGGGATAGGTTCCAGGTCGGCAGCCTGGGCTTTTGCAAGGTGGATATCATTACATCAACATTACATAATAGATGGGGATACATACAAGAGGCATACAATGCCACACGAATACAACATCCTCTTACAGCAGAGCACCATCCGACTACAGATTAAACACAAACAGAAACTCAAACGACATCCACCCTGCTAGCCCAGGCTACCGACCTGGAACCTATCCCCTGATCGAAGAAGAAGCAGAAGAAGAACTCCAAAACAAGCAAACATTGCTCTCACGTCAGGATCATCGCAGAACCTATACCTGCAATTGTTGTTGTAGTAATCTGTGAGCCACGAGGACTCAGCAATCCCATTACCATGGGTATCAAGACTAGCAAAGCTTAATGGGAAAGGAAGGGGTAAAATGGTGAGGTTGTAGCAGCGACTAAGCATGATATGGTGGCTAACATACGCAAAGGAGAGCGAGAAGAGAAACAAAGGAACGGTCGTCAACTAGTAATGATCAAGAGGTGATCCTGAACTCCTACTTACGTCAAACATAACCCAAAGACCGTGTTCACTTCCCGGACTCCGCCGAGAAGAGACCATCACGGCTACACACGCGGTTGATGCGTTTTAATTCAGATCTGGTGTCAAGTTATCTACAACCGGACATTAACAAATTCCCATCTGCCACATAACCGCGGGCACGGCTCTCGAAAGTTTATACCCTGCAGGGGTGTCCCAACTTAGCCCATGATAAGCTCTCATGATCAACGAAGGATATACCTTCTCCCAGGAAGACCCGATCAGTCTCGGAATCCCGGTTTACAAGACATTTCGACAATGGTAAAACAAGACCAGCAAAGCCGCCAGAATGTGCCGACAAATCCTGATAGGAGCTGCACATATCTCGTTCTCAGGGCACATCGGATTGTCCAAACTTACGGTAGGCGAGCCCAGAGTTGCCCCTGGTGGCCACCGGCGGCTGACGGTTTGGACCAACACTCATGATGAGCACTGGCCCGGTGGGGTAAAAATAAGATGAACCTCAAGAGTGCGACTCCCAAGGGAAAATGGGCTAGGTGAGGCAAATGGTAAAACCAAGGTTGGGCCTTGCTGGGAGTTTTATTCAAAGCGAACTGTCAAGGGGGTCCCATAAATCACCCGACCGCGTAAGGAACGCAAAATCCGGGAACATAACACCGGTGTGACGGAAACTAGGGCGGCAAGAGTGGAACAAAACACCAGGCATAAGGCCGAGCCTTCCACCCTTTACCAAGTATATAGATGCATTAATAATATAAGAGATATTGTGATATCCCAACATAACCCTGTTCACCATGGAGCAATCTTCACCTTCACCTGCAACTAACAATGATATAAGAGGGGCTGAGCAAAGCGGTAACATAGCCAGGCAATGGTTTGCTAGGAAGGGTGTCAAAGGTTAGAGGTTCATGGCAATTTGGGAGGCTTGAAGAGCAAATGATAGGTAACGCAGCATAGCGATAGAACGAAGCAACTAGCATAGCAATGATAGTAGTGAGATCCAGGGTAGCGGTCATCTTGCCTGAAATCCCGCAAGGAAGAAGAACGAGTCCATGAAGAAGATAAAGCCATGAAGACGAACCACACGTAGACGAACGCATCCTCACGATCGCAACGGAACAGGAACTATCGAGAAGAAGCACACAACATGGTAAACACACCACACATAGACAAGACATGATGCTCAAACAAGCATGATGCATGACAAATCTAGGTGAAGCTACTCATGGCAAGAGATGATGCAAACCAGAACAACACCTCAAGGCAAGTTTAAATGAGGCCGAAAACAACATATAACAATTCCGGTAAGTCCTCATATGCAAATTTCAAAATTGGTCCAGATTTGAATAAACCTTATGTTCAAGTTGTTAAACAGCAAGTTAAGATGCACCAAGATGATCTACATGAGATTCTAGTCAAGTTACATATAAAGTTCATTTAATTCGGAGCTACGGCCTAGAAGATATGAGCAAAACAAGTCAAACATGGCATTGATGCAAAATTCATACAAACATCAAGCAAACACACCAAAACAAGGATGCAACATGGTAATATGACACTACATGCAAAATCAAGCAAGTTTCATATAAAGCACACTCAAAATGGAGCAACAGTTCAACACACACACTCCATACAAGTCATAACAACAATTTGTCCAAAACAGCGACTAGGCATCTTGCAAGCATCACAACAATATGCTACAGCATCCCAATGAAATAACAAAATGCATGGGCATGAAGTACAGGTAAAGCATGACAAAACATGAACACTGAGCTAACTCCAGAAATCACTAGAACATGCTCAAACACACATGGAAAGATTGCAAATAATAACAGTTTCAGGTTTATCAGGAAATAACATCAGGTTGCAATGTTTAGAGCTATCAAACAACATGCTACAGGAACTTATCATGGCAACCAAAGGCATTTCACGAATCTACTAAAAGCATAGAACAAAAGTCCCTTACCGACCATGAGCCAAAAAGGATCAGAAGATATGATGGCACCCATGTAATCATATCAAGTAATATGACATATTCATACATGGCAGGAACAACAATAAGAAGGCATGTTGGTGAGCTTGAACCACTCACCACAGAGCAGTACATGGCATGGCAAGGCAACCAATAGTAAGAATACATGTTTGTGAAGCTAAGCATGGCAAGAGCAAGTTCATAGGGTGCATGGATCACTAACAAAGCTCATGGTAAAACTGAACTTAAAGTTAACAGGCTGACAGCAACATTATTTAGCAACTTTGGAGCAAGATTGCAACATGTTACAGCAGGCCATAATTGCAACCAAGGGCATGAATGGATAGAGCATGACATTTATAACAAATCATCCTTAGTGAACATCTCCAGATTATGCACGAAATGACTTGTAGCAGCAGGTTTACATAGCAACAAAATATAACAGAATCAGCCTAGCAAAACAGCAACAGCAAGTACCCTACTTCATGAGCTCGATGCACTCAGTACAGGACCCACAAAAATACATGGATGACACCACTGGAAAGATGGCATAGCATAGATCAAAACACATGTAGACATCAACCTCATAGGATGCACACATCAAACATGGCAAAAATGACAAATGAGCATGTTATAACAGTTCCAGCAGATTAACATCAACATGCACTCTTCCATCAGCATTTCGGGCATCAAGATGAGCTCAAATGAAAATGATGCTATGGAATGAAATGAAGTATCGTCGAGGCGAACAATTTGACATATTACACACACGAAACGGAGCAGTATGCACAGAGTTATGATGCAATGAACATGGCATGATAATGTTAAAAACCAGGGACTTGGAGGAATTTCGGGGTCAACCTCTAGCTTGCACGGATATCGAGGCGGTGGCGGATCTGGCCGGAGTTTGCCGGAGACGAAGGAGACGGTGGCCGGAGTCGAGGGAGAAGTCGGGGAGGCCGGGAGAGGACGGATCCGGCCGGTCCCGGTCGCGGGGAAGCTCCGGCGGCGGCCGGCGGAGCTTGAGGCAAGCGGCGGCGCGGGGTGACGGGCAGGCGGCGCGGGGCGCCTCGGCGGCGGCGGGGCTGGGCTACGGCGGCGGCGCGGGTCAGAGGACGAGGGGCGACGAGGTCGGGAGCTCCGGGAGGCGAGGTCGCAGCCGGCAGCGGGATGCCGCGGTGGCAACGGGCGGCGGACGGGCGCGGGGACCCAAGCGGCGGCGGCGGGGCGCTCGGGCCCGCGGGGCGCGGCGGCGGACGGGCCGCGGGGGCCGGCGCTGGGCCTGCAGGCCGGCGGCGGCGCGCGGGTGGCCGGGGTGCCATGTGGCGGTGGCTGAGTGGCTGGGGCGGCGGGGTTGCTGACGTGTCACGATGGGATTGGTCGGGGTGAGGTGTCCGGCGGACATGTCCGGCGCGGATGGTCATGTCCAGCGGCGCGAGGAGGAAGAGTGCTAGGGTTAGACCGAGATTTCGGGGGAGATGCACATATATATAGGTAGAGGGAGCTAGGAGAGTCCAAATGAGGAGCGGTTTTCGGCCACGCGATCGTGATCGAACGACCGAGAGCATGGAGGGGAGTTTGCTGGGTTTTAGGCCACTTTGGAGGGGGTGTTGGGCTGCACACAAAAGAGGCTTTTGCGGTTACCCGGTTAACCGTTGGAGTATCAAACGACCTCCAAATGGCACGAAGCTTGACAGGCGGTCTACCGGTGGTATACCAAGGACGCTTGGAAAACCTCGGGCCATTCCGAGAAAGTTTAACACCCGCACACAAAAGAGAGGCAAAAGGGGGTGCCGAGAAACATAGGAGTGCCGGATTACAAAACGGACAGCGGGGAAAATGCTCGGATGCATGAGACAAACACGTATGCAAAATGAAATGCACATGATGACATGGCAAAATGCAACACGCAAGCAAATGACATGGCAACGACGGCGAATAACTGGCGGACACCTGGCGCATCGAATCCGGGGCGTTACACTGTGATCTCATCCGCGACTCCAAACAACCTTCGGTACATCAAAACACATAAACTCATAATACTGATCGTCACCGAATGTTAAGTGTGCTGTAACGCCCCAGACATACTTTCCATATTTGTATCCAACTCTTGCCGTCTCCGGCGCTAAGTTATATTTATTTCTCGGGTTCGGGTCTTTGTCTCCGTGTGTTGTTTTCGTTTTCATGCATCTCATACCATGTCATCTCGTGCATTGCATTTGCATACATGTTCATCTCATGCATTCGAGCATTTTCCCCGTTGTCCGTTTTGCATTCCGGCGCTTCGTTCTCCTCCGGTGGCCATTTCTAGTCTTCTTTCGTGTGTGGGGTTTAAACATTTCCGGATTGGACCGAGACTTGCCAAGCGGCCTTGGTTTGCTACCGGTAGACCGCCTGTCAAGTTCCGTATCATTTGGACTTCGTTTGATACTCCAACGGTTAACCGAGGGACCGAAAAGGCCTCGTGTGTGTTGCAGCCCAACACCCCCCAAATTTGGCCCAAAACCCACCAAACTCTGCTCCATGTCCTAGAGCATTCGATCACGATCGTGTGGGCGAAAACCGCACCTCATTTGGACTCTCCTAGCTCCACTTATGCCTATAAATACCCCCTCCATTCAGATCTCTTCTTCCCCCCCCGTCC
>NC_041381.1:388563480-388565754 GCF_002162155.2 Triticum dicoccoides
CGGTCGCCGCCTCCTCCTCCGGCGCCGCCCGGCCTCCTCTCCCTCACCCCGGCCTCCTCTTCCCCCACTCCGGCCGGCACCGACGAACTCCGGCGCTGGTCATCCTCGGGAAATGCGCCGGTGAACAGTACCCGCGAGATCCCGATCTGGATCTGAGTTTTCGGTTGACTTCTCTCCCCCGAAACCCTAATTTTCGTGCTATCTTTGACTGCTTGTACCTCCGCAACCGTAGCTCCGTTTTGGTCATATGATATATCAAAATCTTCGTCTCGACATGTACATCATTTCATTCCATTGCATCATTTGCATTTGAGGTCATCTTGATACCCAAAATGCTGTTAGAAGGAGGCTTCGTGAGTTAAATCGCAGATCCGTTAGTTCATCATGCACTTTTGTCATTTTTGCCATGTTTAATTCGTGCATGATATGCCTGTGCCCCTTTGGGATGAATTGTTAAGCATTTTGCCTTCTTTCCAGAGGTGACACCCATGCATTTTTAGGATGTGTGTGTTGTCTTGTGCAAGCTTGCGAAGAGAGGTACCTGAGAATGCAGATTTCAGGGACTTAGTGATTTTCACTAAGTCTGGGATATTTTAGTTCAGGATGCTATATGTCCAGCTTGTTTCCTAGTGATCCGTGCCTCTTTTGAGGATGATCAGTAAGGGAGTTTTGATATTTATGTTGTGCTCTATCCATCCATGTCTTTGTTTGCATATGTGGAGTGCTCTAGGTTGACTCAATCGAGCTCAACTTTTGCTTCGTTGTTAATCTGGGCAGATCGTCAACTTGTTTGCGATTTTGCCGATGCTACCGTTAGTGTTCCATGCATGCTATGCCTTCGTTCTTGCCATGGGTAGCTAGCACTTTGTGCCTTCTTGCTGGTTATATGCTTTCCTTGCCATGACTTGCACCGTAGTGAGTGCATCGAGCTTGTTTACATGCCTTCGTGAGTTATATTTCAGCGTGTCTCACTTTTCACTAAGTCTGAAAACTGATTATGTTCGAGCTATGTTCGTGAGCTCGGTAGAGTATTTTGTGAACCCTTTTGGCCCCAGGTCACTTTGGGTGTTTTATTAAGCTTGTTGAGTAGCTCCAAGCCATGTTCTTACTTGTCATGTTCAGGTTTTCTATCATGTTGTTTTGCTGCTCCGAAGAGAGCATCGTGATCTGAAATTTCAGACTAGTGTTAATTTCACTAAGTCTGGAATCTGTTTTGCATTTGCGTTTTAACCATGCTTGTTTGAACCTCTTAATGGATGAATTTGCCTATGGCTCAGTGCTAGCGTTTTGTCAACCATCTTGTGTACATCACTGCCATGTATTTTGTTTTCATGTTTGGTGGCTGTAGCATGTTCATTTCGTTGCATTTAGATGCCTACTTGCTGCAAATCGCATACCGGTGTCATATCTTAAAACGCTTGCCATTTCCAAACCGTAGCTCCGATTCCTATGATCTTTATATCGTTTTCAAGCGATTTCATCCCCTCTATCCAGTGGCACACTTGGTTTTCCAAGTTGATGCCAGGTTCATGCATTTCCTGTCATATCTTGCATTTTGCATCCCGCATCGCATCCCGCATAGCATATCGTCATTTCATCATATTGCTTGGACTTGCCTGTGGTTGATTGTATCCTTGTTGCTTGTTTGTCTTGTTTGGTAGAGCCGGGAGACGAGTTCGCTACCGAGGAGCCCGTTGAGTTCGCTTGTGAGGATCCAGTCAACTCTGACAACTGTGCAGGCAAGATGATCATACCCTCGAAATCACTACTATCTTTGCTATGCTAGTTTGCTCGCTCTTTAGCTTGCCACTGCTTTGATGCCTACCATTTGCTGTCAGCCTCCCAATTGCATGATTGAACCTTTAACCCACCATTGTCCTAGCAAACCGTTGATTGGCTATGTTACCGCTTTCCTCAGCCCTTCTTATAGCGTTGTTAGCTGCAGGTGAAGATTGGAGCCGTTCCTTGTTGGAACATTTATTTACTTGTTGGGATATCATTATATTGCTATGTTATCTTAATGCATCTATATACTTGGTAAAGGGTGGAAGGCTCGGCCTCTCGCCTAGTGTTTTGTTCCACTCTTGCCGCCCTAGTTTCCGTCATATCGGTGTTATGTTCCCGGATTGTGCGTCCCTTACGCGGTTGGGCTATAATGGGAACCCCTTGATAGTTCGCCTTGATTAAAGCTTTTCCAGCAATGCCCAACATTGGTTTTACCATTTGCCACCTAGCCTCTTTTTCCCTTGGGTTTCCGGAGCCCGAGGGTCATCT
>NC_041381.1:388566016-388617370 GCF_002162155.2 Triticum dicoccoides
CCCCCCCCCCGGGCCAGTGCTCCTCTGAGTGTTGGTCCGAACCAGGCAGCCTGCGGGGCCACCTCGGGGAAACTTGAGGTTTGGTTTTACTCGTAGCTTGACCTATCCGAGCGTGCCCTGAGAAAGAGATATGTGCAGCTCCTATCGGGATTTGTCGGCACATTCGGGCGGTGTTGCTAGACTTGTTTTAACCTGTCGAATCATCTTGTTGTACCGAGATACCGAGTCTAATCGGTGTGTCTTGGGTGGAGGTCTATTCCTTCGTTGACCGTGAGAGCTTGTTATGGGCTAAGTTGGGACCCCCCTGCAGGGATTGATCTTTCGAAAGCCGTGCCCGCGGTTATGGGCGGATGGGAATTTGTTAATGTCCGGTTGTAGATTACTTGAACTAAACTTAATTAAAATGAATCAACCGTGTGTGTTACCGTGATGGCCCCTTCTCGGCGGAGTCCGGGAAGTGGACACGGTGTTGGAGTTATGCTTGCGCAGGATGTTCCTTTAGCTTCTCGCTCGTGCTTCGCCTTCTCTTCTCGCTCTCTTTTGCGTATAAGTTAGCCACCACATATGCTAGTCGCTTGCTGCAGCTCCACATATATTTGCCTTATCCATTCCCATGAGCTTAAATAGTTTTGATCGCGTGGGTGTGAGATTGCTGAGTCCCTGTGGCTCACAGATTCTACAACTCCAGATGCAGGTCCAGGTGTTTCTGCTCCAGTTGACGATTACGAGCTCAAGTGGGAGTTCGACGAGGACTCTCAGCGATACTAGGTGTCTTTTCTGGATGATCAGTAGTGGTGCCTAGTTGGGGTTATCGATTCAGGACCTTGTCGCATGTTGGGTTCTTTTCTATTTTGGCGCCGTAGTCGGGCCATGAGTGTTTGTTTGATGGATGTTATTTATGTACTCTGATGTGACGTGGCGAGTGTAAGCCAACTATGTTATCTCCCCCTTTTATTATATATTACATGGGATGTTGTAATGATTGCCTGACTTGCGACATTGCTTTCAATGCGGTTATGCCTCTAAGTCGTGCCTCGACACGTGGGAGCTATAGCCGCATCGAGGGCGTTACATGTGCGGACCCTACGGGTTCGAGAACTATGTAGACATGAACGAGACACGTCTCCGGTGAATATCTAATATCGGAACCTGGATGCTCATATTGGCGCCTACATATTCTACGAAGATCTTTATTGGTCAAACCACATAACAACATACGTTGTTCCGTTTGTCATCGGTATGTTACTTGCCCGAGATTCGATCGTCGATATCTCAATACCTAGTTCAATCTCGTCACCGGCAAGTCTATTTACTCGTTCCGTAATGCATCATCCCGCAACTAACTCATTAGTCACATTTCTTGCAAGGCTTATAGTGATGTGCATTACCGAGAGGGCCTAGAGATACCTCTCCGACAATCGGAGTGACAAATCCTAATCTTGATCTATGCCAACTCAGCAATTACCATGGGAGACACCTGTAGAGAACCTTTATAATCACCCAGTTACGTTGTGACGTTTGGTAGCACACAAAGTGTTCCTCCGGTATTCGGGAGTTGCATAATCTCATAGTCATAGGAACATGTATAAGTCATGAAGAAAGCAATAGCAACAAACTAAACAATCAAGTGCTAAGCTAACGGAATGGGTCAAGTCAATTACATTATTCTCTAATGATGTGATTCTGTTAATGAAATGACAACTCATGTCTATGGTTAGGAAACACAACCATGTTTGATTCAACGAGCTAGTCAAGTAGAGGCATACTAGTGACACTTTGTTTGTCTTATGTATTCACACATGTACTAAGTTTCCGGTTAATAAAATTCTAGCATGAATAATAAACCTTTACCATGATATAAGGAAATATAAATAAAAACTTTATTATTGCCTCTAGGGCATATTTCCTTCAGGCTGGCAGGGAGGCGGCATGGTCCGTGATGCCGGCGGGCATGGAGTCGGCGGCGACGGTTTTCATGCCGCCGTCGGAGGGGGAGCGCGGCTGATAATCCCCAAGTGCAGGGAATCATCATAGCAATTCCCAAAGATGGAAGTGATAAGTATGGAGTGTCGAACACACAAGGAGCTAAAGGTAAGATCAATATTCTCTCAAGTCCTATATGACGCTAATACGACTCTACGTACACCGAACGTTTGCTTCCAACTAGAAACAAGAAATAAAACTATGTTGTGGGTATGAAGAGGATAACTTTGCATGATATCGGAGAGCAAAAATATAAAAGTAGGTGTTGTTATCATAGAGTTAGAATATATTACTTAAATATTATAAATAGCGAGTGTGGAATAATGATGGGTCGATGTGCGGAATTATGCTAGGCAATTGTTAACAAGACCAGTAATCACTATTGCAATTTCATATGAGGGAGAGGCATAAGCTAACATACTTTCTCTTCTTGGATCATATGCACTTATGATTGGAACTCTAGCAAGAATCCGCAACTACTAAAGATCATTAAGGTAAAACCCAACCATAGCATTAACATATCAAGTCCCCTTTATCCCATACGCAACAACCCCCTTACTCGGGTTTATGCTTCTGTCACTCAAGCAACCCACTATAAGCGAATCATGAACATATTGCAACACCCTACAACGGGAATCCCTCACACTTGCGCGACACGGAGGGCACAATAGGACATCACCAAAATAAAACATACAACTCATACCAATCTAGATCATCAATCAACCCAAAGACAAAGGATATCTACTCAAAACATCATAGGATGGCAACACATCATTGGATCATAATATGTGGCATAAAGCACCATGTTCAAGTAGGGATTACAGTGGGGTGCGGGAGAGTGGACCGCGTAAAAGAGATGAGGATGATGATGGTGATGTTGATGTTGATGAAGACGATCACCGCAGCAATGATTCCCCTCCCGACGGCACTCCGGCACCACCGAGAGAGAGGAGAAGAGGTTCTCCCCCTTGTGCTTCCTCCTCCATGGCCTCCCCCTGGATGGGGAGAGGTTCCCCCTCTGGTCCTCGGCCTTCATGGCGATGATGGCCCCTCCGAGATCCTTCCCCATGGCCTCCGATGATGATGGCCCCCTCCGGAAGGGTGCAGAGAGGGCCTAGATTAATTTCTCATTGCTACAGAGGCTTGCGGCGGCGAAACTCCCGATCTAGGTTATTTTATGGAGGTTTGGGTATCTATAGGAGAGGTTGTCGTCGAGAACAAGTCAGGGGGGCCCACGGAGAGTCCACGAGGCAGGGGGCGTGCCCAGGGGGTGGGCGCGCCCTCCACCCTCGTGGGGCCCACAGGACTCCCCTCTAGTAACTCTTTGTTCCAGTATTTTTATATTTTCCAGAAAAATTCTCCATTGATCTACATCGCATTCCGAGAACTTTTATTTCTGCACAAAAACAACACCATGGTAGTTCTGCTGAAAACAACGTCAGTCCGGGTTAGTTCTAATCAAATCATACCAAAATCATATAAAACTATTGTAAACATGGCATGAATAATTCATAAATTATGGATACGTTGGAAACGTCAGTGGCCCGAACGGTCGTGCGGAGGTGGTGGACCTCGACCGGGAGGTCATGGAGATCGACGACGACACCCCGTCACGGACCAATGTGGTCGAGGCGGAGATGGAGGCCGAAGGAGGAGGCGGCGATGTCGTATCGGAGGAGGCGCTGTGGGCGATGCCGTATGGGGCGCCTCAGGCACCGACGGGTGGGGCGCTGCAGGATGCGGTGCCGCAAACGCTCCGACCGTCGTTCCAGAGAGGACGCCGGATGCGGAGGAGGCGGTGAGCGGCGAGTACGCCCTGGTAAACAGGCCAGGGAGTCGTCAGGCCGCCGGGTCGCAGCCGGATTGGGCTGGGCCCAGCAAGGTCTTCTTTGGGCCTCTGACGCAGGAGGAAGCGGCAATGGCCGCCGTGAGCCAGCGCCTCCGCTGGCATGTGGAGCGGGTCCAGGCCTTCGCCCAGGCCGAGATGGAGCGGACGCGGGAGCTGGAGCGCGCCGTGATGGTAAGCTCTTCTCTTCATCTTCTGTTTTTCTTCTTGTGGCTCTTTTAGTGTGGGCTTACTAGCGCACCCACTGGGTGTAGCCCCCGAGATTCGGGCCAACTACGTAGTAGTTGGGTCGAATCTTAAACTGTTGTCTTGTCTGATTCTCAACCTTCGCAACAATTGGATGCCTACTGGGTCGGCGTCTTTAACTGGCTCCTTGAGAAGCACCGGCAGCTCAAGGCGCAGCTCGCCGCCAATGAGGAGGCGCTCCGCGTTGCCGAAGGTGAATTTCTTGCGTGCTCTTTTAGTAGGGGCATGCTAGCGCACCCACTAGGTGTAGCCCCTGAGATTAGGGCTAACTATGTAGTAGTTGGGTCGAATCTTAAAGTAGTCTTCCTTCTGTTTCTGAATCTTCGTCGTGCAGCCGTTGCGGTCGAGGTGCCATCCTGGCGAACCCGGCTGATCCGAGCTGGCTATCAGTACGGCCGGGTCCTCACGATGTCGGCCGGCTTCGGGCCGAGGTGGCGGAGCTGAAGGCGGAGGTGGTAGGGGCCCAGCGGGCGCTTGTCAAAGCCGGCCGGCTACAGGAGCAGCTGGCCGGTGACAAAAGCCGGCTTCAGGCCAAAGTGGAGCACCTCAAGGCGGAGGCGGCCAAGGCGGCGGAGACCCAGCGGGCACTTGCTGAAGCCGGCCAGCAACGCGACAAGCTGGCCGACGATAAGGGCCAGCTTCAGGACGAGGTGGAGCGCCTGAAGGCGACCGGCGGAGGCCCACCAGGCGGAGCTCCTCCGTCACAAGGAGGAGCATGAGAAGGAGGCTGCTACCAAGGATGCTGAGCTAAAGCCGACTGTCGCCCAGATCACCGAGCTGAAGAAGGCGCTTCAGGACCGCGATCGTGTTGGCACCAGGGAGCGGCATGGTATGTTGCTCGAAGCGCTGGATGAGACCTTCGCTAGTAAGTGCTTCTTTTTTATCCTGCCGGGTCATGAAGCCGGCTTTCTTTCCTTTTTGTTGCTGACTTGTCTTGTTCTTCTTTTTGATAGGGCACTTCCTGGAGACGCACAAGGTGGCGGAGGAGGCCATTCGCTTCCACCGATCGCCGGAGGGGATCGTGGGCTCTGGGACTGACCCGCAAGTCGCGTGGACCTTCTCGGAGATTATGACCGCCGCCAAAGCTCGTCTGCAAGTCTTGGGCGAGCAGATGGCGCGGCTCTCCGAGGCTGGCGCGGGGATGATGGCGGCCCTCTGGCCTGGCGCCGTTACGCCAAACAGCTTCTCGCGGCTGGCACGGTGGTTGGAGGCTGGACCGGTGCGGCTTCACGCATGGCGCGTCTCCGCCGCTCATGCCGGCGCCGAGATGGCACTCAGGTTCGTGATGTCTTGGCATCCGGACCTGGCGCTGGACCGGCTGATGGGCCAGTGAGCCGGTGCAGAGCGCTAGTTGTAGGCGGAGGCTAGACGGATCACCGCTTGGGCCAGCTATATCATTGTGTTCTTGATTCACGATGAGTTCCAGCTGGAGCGAACAGACGACGGCGGAATCGTTCCTCCTGACGATTTCGGCTTGCTGCTGGAGACCCATAGGGCAGCTTTGAGGAGTCGAGCCCCTATGCGGATGAGGACACCGAGGTGGAAGACACCGGCGCCTCAGTGGACCCGGAGGCCACCGATGGGGAGCCGGCCACTGCGCAACCCGGTGTTGGAGTTGTCTGAGGCTGAAGCCGCCCTGTTTTATCTTTACAACATTTTTTTTTAAGTAGCAGGTCCACCCACCCACTGGGGTGTTTCGGTGTAATGTAATGAACTCTGGCCTTGGGCCTGTTTTAATCATGATGTAAACATTTCGTGAGTGTTTGCGTTTTTGCTTTTTGTTTTTTGAGCCATTTTCTTGCTTGCCCCTTTCTTTGGGCCTATGCCCCGTGAGTCGAACAGCTGGGTTCCGGTGTGTGACAAGGAGTTCAGTCCTAGGAAAGAGTGTGCGCTACTTAGGCTCTTCAAACATTGAGCGCGAGCGAAACACCCACTGGGCCTGCTGGCGGCAACTGGCGAAGCCGGCTAGCGAGCAGCCTATCGTGCAGTAAGTTACGGTGGTGGGGCCGGGTTGGCCAATCCGGCGGACCTGACTTAGTATTTTGCAGCGTGTTGGTGCTTTGGCCCATGATTCTTGCCGTCCAATAGCCGAAGCTGGTTCTGTGGCATAGGGCGAAGTGGAGGGCCATGGCGACCTAAACACGCCGAGATGTGCCAAGGAGGGCGGGGGGTTGTGGTCAAGCCGGCCAGCCCCCGAGCCCCTGGGTTGAGTGAGGCAACCCGACTGTGGGGGTTTTCAAGAAAAGTCGCACATATGTGTGGGACACAAATAACTTTGCTGGAAAGGGCAGCCCCGAGCGTCGTTCGGGGACCCCATAGTTTTCCATGTGGTTACAAAAGGTAGTGATACATACATGCATACAACTAACTGTAAAACGGGCGGAGGAGTTCTGCGTTCCACGGCCGTGTTGTCTCTTCACCAGCGGAGTCTCTCTTGTGCTTGTTTGACTTGCGAGCGTCGATGAGGTAGTAGGTGTTGCGGTTGCATAGGGCTTTGCTGACGATGAAGGGGCTTCCCATGGGGCGGCCAACTTGAGCTGGCCGGCTTGTTGCTGGATGAGCCGGAGGACGAGGTCTCCCTCATGGAATGCGAGGGGCTTGATCTTCTTGCTGTGGTAGTGCCTCAGACCTTGCTGATAGATGGAGGATCAGCTGAGTGCCAAAAGGCATGCTTATTCGAGTAGGTCGACACCGTCTTCGCGGGCTTCCTTGGATTTGGCTTTGGTGTACAACATGACTCACGGTGAGTCGAACTCGATGACGGTCGGGATGACGGTTTTGCACTGTAGACGAGGATGAACGGGGTGAACCCAGTCGACTGGTTTGGCATTGTTCGGAGACTCCAGAGGACAGCCGACAGCTCGTCAAGCCAGCTGCCAGGTGAACGGACGAGCGGCTCGACGAGCCGCAGCTTGATGCTGGATAGGATGAGGCTCTTGGCCCGCTCGACCTAGTCGTTGGACTGAGGGTGGGCCACGGAGGCCAAGTCGACGCGAATGCCGGAGACGGAGCGCTACTGGCGAGCGCGCCCTTGCCAAAGTTGGTGCCATTGTCCGTGATGATGTCATTTGGGACGCTGTAGCGTACCGTGATATCCTTGATGAACCGGACGGCTGTTGGCCCGTCTAGCTTCTTGATTGGCCGTTCTTCGATCCACTTGGTGAACTTGTCCACTGCCACCAGCAAGTGTGTCATGACGCCTCGAGCGGTCTTGAAAGGCCCTACCATATCGAGTCCCCAGACCACGAAGGGGTAGGTGATCGGGATGGTTTGTAGTGCTGAGGCCGGCTGGTGGTTGTGCTTGCTGAAGCGCTGGCATCCCTCACACTTGAGGACAAGCGACTTGACGTCTTGGAGGGCCGTAGGGCTGTAGAAACCATGGCGGAAAGCGTTGGCCACCAGGGATATCGAGGCGGCGTGGTGTCCGCACTTGCCCTGGTGTATGTCGAGGAGGATCTCTATGCCCTTGTCCTACTCAACGCAGCGCTGAAAACGCCGACTGAGCTGCGCTTGACGAGCTCATTGTTGATGATGTTGTAGGTGAATGCCCGGTGTTGGATTTGTCGGGCCTCGGTTTCGTCCATGGGGAGGACTCTGGGAACTCTGAGACGGGCAGGGCCAATGATGGAGCCGTCACTAACTCACTATGGCGAAGACGGCCATGATGGCGGGTTCTGGGGCGGCAGCCCACGAGCTGGAGGCGGCAGCCCCTGAGTTGGGGATGACGGCGGTCGGGTTGAGTAGGGAAGCCCCCGGGCCGGGTTCAGTAGTCCACGGGCCGGGTTCCGCAGCCCCCGGGATTAGGTCAGAGTCAGCATCGGCTGGATTGGACGTCGCAATCCCCAGGCCGGGATCGGCAGCCCCCGGGCTGGGTTCAGCAGTCCCCGGTCCAGCAAGAGATGCGCCCGGGTCGTCGGGGACGAAGATGGACTCAGAGTCTGGAGACGGCTTGATGGACGGCTTGTGCAGGTGCTCGAGGGAGACACCGAACGAAATGGTCTGCCGGGATAAGCTGATCTTGGCTAACGCATCGGTGGCTTCGTTCTATGCATGCGAGACATGGAGGAATTCACAGCCGTTGAAGAAGCCAAAGAGCTGTTGACGTGGAAGCGGTAGCTGGCCATGTTGGCATCTCGGGCGTCCCACTCGCAAGAGCACTGCTGCACCACCAGGTCCGAGTCGCCGTAGCACATGATGCACTGGATGTCGAGTTCCTTGGCAAGCTGGAGGCTGTGCACAAGGGCTTCGTACTCGGCAATGTTGTTGGAGGCAGCAAAGTGGATCTGGAGCGCGTACAGAAGACGGTCACCCTTCGGGGAAGACAACATGATGTCGGCTCCCAAGCTAGAGTGCATCTTGGAGCCGTTGAAGTGCATGCGCTAGTGCGTCGAATCCGGCGGTGGTGGCAGGTACTGGGTCTCGGTCCAGTCTACGAGGAAGTCGGCCAGAGATTGGGACTTGATCGTGGTGCGGGGCTCGTAGAGGATGGTGTGGCCGGCTACCTCGGTTGCCAATTTGGCAACCCGATCAGAGGCATCCCCGCAGTCCATGATCTCGCTGATGGGGGCCGTGCTGACTACGGTGACAACATGCTCTTGGAAATACTGCTTCAACTTCTCGGTGGTAAAATACACGCCGTAACACATCTTTTGGTAGTGCGGGTAGTTCTGCTTGGAAGCAAATAGGGCCTCTCCCAGGTAGTAGACTGGGCGCTGGACAGACTGGATCTTGCCCTTCTCTAGTCGCTCGACCACCATCACCGTGTTGACCGACCGCGAGGTGGCGACAATGTGGAGCAACAGCGGCTCCTTCTCGGCCGGCGTGGCCAGGACGGGTACGGTGGAGAGCATGCGCTTGAGATCCCGGAAGGCTTCATTCGCCTGGTCGTTCCATTCGAACGATGACGTCTTCTTCATCAGCTGATATAGGGGCAAGGCCCTCTCACCCAGCCGGCTGAGAAACCGGCTAACCAAGGCCAAGCAGCCGGTGAATTTCTAAACATCGCGCAGTTGGGCCGGCTTGCACATGCGCTCGATGGCCTTGATCTTCTCCGGGTTCGCCTTGATGCTGCGCTCCGAGACAAGGAAATTGAGTAGCTTTCCCGCTGGCACGCTGAAAACGCACTTCTCCGGGTTGAGCTTGATCTGGTACTCACGCAGATTTGCAAAGGTTTCCTTCAGGTCGTCGAGGAGCATGAGGTGTTGCTTGGTCTTCACCACGATGTTGTCCATGTAGACGTGGATATTGCGGCCGAGTTGCGGCAGCAGGCATTTCTGCATACAGTGCTGGAAGGTGGCACCGGCATTCTTCAAGCCGAACGACATGGTGATGTAGCAATATGCCCCAAAGGGCGTGATGAAGGACGTCTTCAGGGCGTCGGTCAGGTCCAGCTTTATCTGGTGATAGCCGGAGTAAGCATCCAGGAAGGACAGGAGCTCACAACCGGCGGTGGAGTCGATGACTTGATCGATCCACGAGAGGGCGAATGGATCCTTGGGGCAAGCCTTGTTAAGGCCGGTGTAGTCTATGCACATGTGCCAGGTCTTGTTCTTCTTGTGGATGAGGACTGGGTTGGCCAGCCACTCGGGGTGGAACACTTCCATGACGAAGTCAGCCGCCAGGAGCTTGGTGACTTCTTCACCGATGGTTCTTCTCTTCTCTTCGGAAAAGCGACATACGGGTTGATGGATAGGCTTGGCATCCTTGTGGAGTTTGTGCTCGGCGTACTTCCTCAGAATACCCGACATGTCCTTTGGGGTCCATGCGAACATATGCCGATTCTCACGGAGGAAGTCGACGAGCTCGCCTTCCTATTTGCTGTCGAGGCGGGTGCCCACGATGATGTACTTGCTGCAGCTGGGGTCTTCCGGGTTCAGCTTGACCTTCTTGGTCTCCTTGGAGGGTGTAATGAGGCCTCGTCGGTCGGCTCCTTAGCCGAAGCCGGCACGGCCGGTGTCTCGTCGGCCAGTGCGAAGATCCGGTCGAGCTGGCGCTGCTGTTCGAAATATGCCCTAGAGGCAATAATAAAAGTATTATTATATTTCCTTGTTCATGATAATTGTCTTTTATTCATGCTATAATTGTATTATACGGAAATCATAATACACGTGTGAATACATAGACCACAATATGTCCCTAGTGAGCCTCTAGTTGACTAGCTCGTTGATCAATAGATAGTCATGGTTTCCTGGCTATGGACATTGGATGTCGTTGATAATGGGATCACATCGTTAGGAGAATGATGTGATGGACAAGACCCAATCCTAAGCATAGCACAAGATCGTGTAGTTCGTTTGCTAGAGCTTTTCCAATGTCAAGTATCTCTTCCTTAGACCATGAGATCGTGTAACTCCCGGATACCGTAGGAGTGCTTTGGGTGTATCAAACGTCACAACGTAACTGGGTGACTATAAAGGTGCATTACAGGTATCTCTGAAAGTGTCTGTTGGGTTAACACGGATCGAGACTGGGATTTGTCACTCCGTATGACGGAGAGGTATCTCTGGGCCCACTTGGTAATGCATCATCATAATGAGCTCAAAGTGACCAAGTGGTTGGTCACGGGATCATGCATTACGGTACGAGTAAAGTGACTTGCCGGTAACGAGACTGAACAAGGTATTGGGATACCGACGATCGAGTCTCGGGCAAGTAACGTACCAATTGACAAAGGGAATTGTATACGGTTGTTTAATCCTCGACATCATGGTTCATCCGATGAAATCATCGAGGAGCATGTGGGAGCCAGCATGGGTATCCAGATCCCGCTGTTGGTTATTGCCCGAGAGTCGTCTCGGTCATGTCTACGTGTCTCCCGAACCCGTAGGGTCTACACACTTAAGGTCCGGTGACGCTAGGGTTGTATGAATATGAGTATGCAGCATACCGAATGTTGTTCGGAGTCTCGGATGGGATCCCGGACGTCACGAGGAGTTTCGGAATGGTCCGGAGGTAAAGAATTATATATATAGGAAGTGGTATTTCGGCCATCAGGAAAGTTTCAGGGTCACCCGGTAATGTACCGGGACCACCGGAAGGGTCCCGGGGGTCCACCGGGTGGGGCCAACCATCCCGGAGGGCCCCATGGGCTTAAGTGGGAGGGGAACCAGCCCATAGTGGGCTGGTGCGCCCCCCTAGGCCCACCCCCTGCGCCTAGGGTTGAAACCCTAGGGTGGGGGCGCACCACATGCCTTGGGGGGCAAGTTCCCCCCCCCCCTGGCCGCCGCCCCCTTGGGAGATTGGATCTCCCAGGGCCGGTGCCCCCCTGGGGGCCTATATAAAGGAGGGCAAGGGGGAGGGCAGCCGCACCCTGTGCTTTGGCGCCTCCCTCCCCCTGCTACACCTCGTCCTCCTCCCGCAGCAGCTTGGCGAAGCCCTGCCGGAGTTCTGCTGCATCCACCACCACGCCGTCGTGCTGCTGGATCATCATCAACCTCTCCTTCCCCCTTGCTGGATCAAGAAGGAGGAGAGGTCTCCCGTCCCGTACGTGTGTTGAACGCGGAGGTGCTATCCGTTCAGCACTTGGTCATCGGTGATCTGAATCACGGCGAGTACGACTCCATCATCACCATCCCCTTGAACACTTCCGCACTCGATCTACAAGTGGTATGTAGATGCAATCTCTCTCCCATGACTCGTTGCTTAGATGAACTCATAGATGGATCTTGGTGAAACCGTAGGAAAAATTTTAATTTTCTGCAACGTTCCCCAACAGTGGCATCATGAGCTAGGTCTATGCGTAGTTCTCTATTGCACGAGTAGAACACAATTTTGTTGTGGGCGTGGATCTTGTCAACTTGCTTGCCACCACTAGTCTTTTCTTGCTTCAGCGGTATTGTGGGATGAAGCGGCCCGGACCAACCTTACACGTACGCTTACATGAGACCGGTTCCACCGACAGACAAGCACTAGTTGCATAAGGTGGCTGGCGGGTGTCTGTCTCTCCCACTTTAGTTGGAGCGGATTCGATGAAAAGGGTCCTTATGAAGGGTAAATAGAAGTTGACAAAATCACCTTGTGGTTATTCGTAGGTAAGAAAACGTTCTTGCTAGAACCCAATTGCAGCCACGTAAAAGATGCAACAACAATTAGAGGACGTCTAACTTGTTTTTGCAGCAATTGTCATGTGATGTGATATGGCCAGAAGTTGTGATGAATGATGAATGATATATTGTGATGTATGAGATCATGTTCTTGTAATAGGAATCACGACTTGCATGTCGATGAGTATGACAACCGGCAGGAGCCATAGGAGTTGTCTTTATTTTTGTATGACCTGCGTGTCATTGAAGAACGCCATGTAAACTACTTTACTTTATTGCTAAACGCGTTAGCCATAGAAGTAGAAGTAGTCATTGGCGTGACAACTTCATGAAGACACGATGATGGAGATCATGGTGTCATGCCCGTGACAAGATGATCATGGAGCCCCGAAGATGGAGATCGGTGAAGCTATATGATATTGGCCATATCATGTCACAACTATATAATTGCATGTGATGTTTATTATGTTTATGCATCTTGTTTACTTAGAACGACGGTAGTAAATAAGATGATCCATTACAACAATTTCAAGAAGTGTTCTCCCCTAATTGTGCACCGTTGCTACAGTTCGTCGTTTCGAAGCACCACGTGATGATCGGGTGTGATAGATCCTTACGTTCACATACAACGGGTGTAAGACAGTTTTACACATGCAAAACACTTAGGGTTAACTTGACGAGCCTAGCATGTACAGACATGGCCTCGGAACACGGAGACCGAAAGGTCGAACACAAGTCGTATGGAAGATACGATCAACATGAAGATGTTCACCGACGATGACTAGTCCGTCTCACGTGATGATCGGACACGGCCTAGTCGACTCGGATCGTGTAACACTTAGATGACTAGAGGGATGTCTAATCTGAGTGGGAGTTCATTGAATAATTTGATTAGATGAACTTAATTATCATGAACTTAGTCTAAAACCTTTGCAAATATGTCTTGTAGATCAAATGGCCAACGCTCATGTCAACATGAACTTCAACGCGTTCCTAGAGAAAACCAAGCTGAAAGATGATGGCAGCAACTATACGGACTGGGTCCGGAACCTGAGGATCATCCTCATAGCTGTCAGGAAACAATATGTCCTAGAAGGACCGCTAGGTGACGCTCCCGTCCCAGAGAACCAAGACGTTATGAACGCTTGGCAGTCTCGTGCTGATGATTACTCCCTCGTTCAGTGCGGCATGCTTTACAGCTTAGAACCGGGGCTCCAAAAGCGTTTTGAGCATCACGGAGCATATGAGATGTTCGAAGAGATGAAACTAGTTTTCCAAGCTCATGCCCGGGTCGAGAGATATGGCGTCTCCGACAAGTTCTATAGTTGTAAGATGGAGGAAAACAGTTCTGTCAGTGAGCACATACTCAAACTGTCTGGGTTGCACAACCGCCTGACTCAGCTGAACATTAACCTCCCTGATGAGGCGGTCATTGAAAGAATCCTCCAGTCGCTCCCACCAAGCTACAAGAGCTTTGTGATGAACTACAATATGCAGGGGATGGTGAAGACCATTCTTGAAGTATTTTCAATGCTGAAGACAGCAGAGGTTGAGATCAAGAAAGAACATCAAGTGTTGATGGTCAATAAGACCACTAAGTTTGAGAAGGGCGAGGGCAAGAAGAACTTCAAGAAGGACGGCAAGGATGTTGCCGCGCCCGGTAAGCCAGTTACTGGGAAGAAGTCAAAGAATGGACCCAAGCCTGAGACTAGGTGCTTTTATTGCAAGGGGAAGGGTCACTGGAAGCGGAACTGCCCCAAATACTTAGCGGACAAGAAGGCCGGCAACACCAAAGGTATATTTGATATACATGTAATCGATGTGTACCTTACCAGTACTCGTAGTAACTCCTGGGTACTTGATACCGGTGCCGTTGCTCATATTTGTAACTCACAGCAGGAGCTGCGGAATAAACGGAGACTGGCGAAGGACAAGGTGATGATGCGCGTCGGGAATGGTTCCAGAGTCGATGTGATCGCCGTCGGCACGCTGCCTCTACATTTTACCTACATGATTAGGTATAAACATTAATAATTGTTATTTGGTGCCAAGTTTGAGCATGAACATTGTATCTGGATCTCGTTTGATACGAGATGGCTACTCATTTAAATCCGAGAATAATGGTTGTTCTATTTATATGAGAGATATGTTTTATGGTCATGCCCCTATGGTCAATGGTTTATTCTTAATGAATCTCGAGCGTAATATTACACATGTTCATAGTGTGAATGCCAAAAGATGTAAAGTTGATAACGATAGTCCCACATGCTTGTGGCACTGCCGCCTTGGTCACATTGGTGTCAAGCGCATGAAGAAGCTCCATGCTGATGGACTTTTAAAGTCTCTCGATTATGAATCATTTGACACATGCGAACCATGCCTCATGGGCAAAATGACCAAGACTCCGTTCTCCGGAACAATGGAGCGAGCAACCAACTTGTTGGAAATCATACATACCGATGTGTGCGGTCCAATGAGCGTTGAGGCTCGCGGAGGATATCGTTATGTTCTCACTCTCACTGATGACTTGAGTAGATATGGGTATGTCTACTTGATGAAACACAAGTCTGAGACCTTTGAAAAGTTCAAGGAATTTCAGAATGAGGTAGAGAATCAACGTGACCGAAAGATAAAGTTCCTACGATCAGATCGTGGAGGAGAATATTTAAGTCATGAATTTGGTACACACTTAAGGAAATGTGGAATCGTTTCACAACTCACGCCGCCTGGAACACCTCAGCGTAACGGTGTGTCCGAACGTCATAATCGCACTCTATTGGATATGGTGCGGTCTATGATGTCTCTTACCGATTTACTGCTATCATTTTGGGGATACGCTCTAGAGACAGCTACATTCACTTTAAATAGGGCACCGTCTAAATCCGTTGAGACGACACCATATGAATTATGGTTTGGGAAGAAACCTAAGCTGTCGTTTCTAAAAGTTTGGGGATGCGATGCTTATGTCAAGAAACTTCAACCTGAAAAGCTCGAACCCAAGTCAGAAAAATGTGTCTTCATAGGATACCCTAAGGAAACCTTTGGGTATACCTTCTACTTAAGATCCGAGGGCAAGATCTTTGTTGCCAAGAACGGATGCTTTCTGGAAAATGAGTTTCTCTCAAAAGAAGTAAGTGGGAGGAAAGTAGAACTCGATGAAGTACTACCTCTCGAACGGGAAAGTGGTGCAGCGCAGGAAAATGTTCCTGTGATGCCTACACCAACTGAAGAGGAAAATAATGATGATGATCAAGGTACTTAGGATCAAGTTGCTACTGAACTTTGTAGGTCCACAAGGACGCGTTCCGCACCAGAGTGGTACGGCAACCCTGTCCTAGAAATCATGTTATTAGACAACGGTGAACCTTCGAACTATGAAGAAGCGATGGCGGGCCCAGATTCCAACAAATGGCTTGAAGCAATGAAATCCGAGATAGAATCCATGTATGAAAACAAAGTATGGACTTTGACAGACTTGCCCGATGATCGGCGAGCGATAGAAAACAAATGGATTTTTAAGAAGAAGACAGACGCGGATGGAAATGTTACCATCTATAAAGCTCGACTTGTCGCTAAGGGTTATCGACAAGTTCAAGGGATTGACTACGACGAGACTTTCTCTCCCGTAGCGAAGCTGAAGTCCGTCTGAATCATGTTAGCAATTGCCGCATACTATGATTATGAGATATGGCAGATGGACGTCAAAACGGCATTCCTTAACGAACATCTTAAGGAAGAGCTGTATATGATGCAGCCGGAAGGTTTTGTCGATCCTAAGAACGCTAACAAAGTATGCAAGCTCCAGCGATCCATTTATGGACTGGTGCAAGCATCTCGGAGTTGGAACATTCACTTTGATGAGATGATCAAAGCGTTTGGGTTTATGCAGACTTATGGAGAAGCCTGCGTTTACAAGAAAGTGAGTGGGAGCTCTGTAGCATTTCTCATATTATATGTAGATGACATACTCCTGATGGGAAATGATATAGAACTTCTGGACAGCATTAAGGCCTACTTGAATAAATGTTTTTCAATGAAGGACCTTGGAGAAGCTGCTTATATATTAGGCATCAAGATCTATAGAGATAGATCGAGACGCCTCATAGGTCTTTCACAAAGCACATACCTTGATAAGATTTTGAAGAAGTTCAAAATGGATCAGTCCAAGAAGTGTTCTTGCCTGTATTGCAGGGTGTGAGATTGAGCTCGGCTCAATGCCCGACCATGGCAAAAGATAAAGAAGAGATGAGTGTCATCCCCTATGCCTCAGCCATAGGATCTATCATGTATGCCATGACCTGTACCAGACCTGATATAAACCTTGCCGTAAGTTTGGTAGGAAGGTACCAAAGTAATCCCGGCAAGGAACACTGGACAGCGGTCAAGAATATCCTGAAGTACCTGAAAAGGACAAAGGACATGTTTCTCGTTTATGGAGGTGACGAAGAGCTCGTCGTAAAGGGTTATGTCGATGCTAGCTTCGACACAGATCTGGATGACTCTAAGTCACAAACCGGATACGTGTATATGTTGAATGGTGGAGCAGTAAGCTGTTGCAGCTGCAAGCAGAGCGTCGTGGCGGGATCTACATGTGAAGCGGAGTACATGGCAGCCTCGGAGGCAGCGCATGAAGCAATTTGGGTGAAGGAGTTCATCACCGACCTAGGAGTCATACCCAATGCGTCGGGGCCGATCAAACTCTTCTGTGACAACACTGGAGCTATTGCCCTTGCCAAGGAGCCCAGGTTTCACAAGAAGACCAGGCACATCAAGCGTCGTTTCAACTCCATCCATGAAAATGTTCAAGATGGAGACATAGATATTTGCAAAGTACATACGGATCTGAATGTCGCAGATCCGTTGACTAAACCTCTCTCGCGAGCAAAACATGATCAACACCAGAACTCTATGGGTGTTCGATTCATCACAATGTAACTAGATTATTGACTCTAGTGCAAGTGGGAGACTGTTGGAAATATGCCCTAGAGGCAATAATAAAAGTATTATTATATTTCCTTGTTCATGATAATTGTCTTTTATTCATGCTATAACTGTATTATCCGGAAATCGTAATACACGTGTGAATACATAGACCACAATATGTCCCTAGTGAGCCTCTAGTTGACTAGCTCGTTGATCAACAGATAGTCATGGTTTCCTGGCTATGGACATTGGATGTCGTTGATAACGGGATCACATCATTAGGAGAAT
Source organism: Triticum dicoccoides (assembly GCF_002162155.2). Taxonomy (NCBI): domain Eukaryota; kingdom Viridiplantae; phylum Streptophyta; class Magnoliopsida; order Poales; family Poaceae; genus Triticum; species Triticum dicoccoides. The sequence continues at coordinate 388,583,345 of NC_041381.1, forward strand.
GATGTGATGGACAAGACCCAATCCTAAGCATAGCACAAGATCGTGTAGTTCTTAGAGCTTTTCCAATGTCAAGTATCTCTTCCTTAGACCATGACATCGTGTAACTCCCGGATACCGTAGGAGTGCTTTGGGTGTATCAAACGTCACAACGTAACTGGGTGACTATAAAGGTGCATTACAGGTATCTCTGAAAGTGTTTGTTGGGTTAACACGGATCGAGACTGGGATTTGTCACTCCGTATGATGGAGAGGTATCTCTGGGCCCACTTGGTAATGCATCATCATAATGAGATCAAAGTGACCAAGTGGTTGGTCATGGGATCATGCATTACAGTACGAGTAAAGTGACTTGCCGGTAACGAGACTGAACAAGGTATTGGGATACCGACGATTGAGTCTCGGGCAAGTAACGTACCAATTGACAAAGGGAATTGTATACGGGGTTGTTTAATCCTCGACATCGTGGTTCATCCGATGAAATCATCGAGGAGCATGTGGGAGCCAACATGGGTATCCAGATCCCGCTGTTAGTTATTGCCCGAGAGTCGTCTCGGTCATGTCTATGTGTCTCCCGAACCCGTAGGGTCTACACACTTAAGGTTCGGTGACGCTATGGTTGTATGAATATGAGTATACAGCATACCGAATGTTGTTCGGAGTCTCGGATGGGATCCCGGACGTCACGAGGAGTTTCGGAATGGCCCGGAGGTAAAGAATTATATATAGGAAGTGGTATTTCGGCCATCGGGAAAGTTTCGGGGTCACCCGGTAATGTACCAGGACCACCGGAAGGGTCCCGGGGGTCCACCGGGTGGGGCCACCCATCCCGGAGGGCCCCATGGGCTGAAGTGGGAGGGGAACCAACCCATAGTGGGCTGGTGCGCCCCCCTAGGCCCACCCCCTGCGCCTAGGGTTGAAACCCTAGGGTGGGGGGGGGCGCACCACATGCCTTGGGGGGCAAGTTCCCCCCCCCTGGCCGCCGCCCCCTTGGGAGATTGGATCTCCCAGGACCGGCGCCCCCCTGGGGGCCTATATAAAGGAGGGCAGGGGGGAGGGCAGCCGCACCCTGTGCTTTGGCGCCTCCCTCCCCCTGCTACACCTCGTCCTCCTCCCGCAGCAGCTTGGCGAAGCCCTGCCGGAGTTCTGCTGCATCCACCACCACGCCGTCGTGCTGCTGGATCATCATCAACCTCTCCTTCCCCCTTGCTGGATCAAAAGGAGGAGACGTCTCCCGTCCCGTACGTGTGTTGAACGCGGAGGTGCTGTCCGTTCAGCACTTGGTCATCGGTGATCTGAATCACGGCGAGTACGACTCCATCATCACCATCCCCTTGAACGCTTCCGCACTCGATCTACAAGTGGTATGTAGATGCAATCTCTCTCCCATGACTTGTTTCTTAGATGAACTCATAGATGGATCTTGGTGAAACCGTAGGAAATTTTTTAATTTTCTGCAACGTTCCCCAACAGCTGCTCCTCGGCTATGACCAGCGTCTCGGCTAGTTTGGCGTCGGCTTGGGCGCATTCCAGGAACTTGCGATAGTCACCGATGATGGTGATGAGGCCCTTTGGACCCGGCAGCTTCATCTTCAGGTAGGCATAGTGGGGGACCACCATGAACTTGGCGAGTGCTGGTCGGCCCAGCAGCGCGTGATACGCGCTGGAGAGGTCCACCACCTCGAACTAGAGCGGCTCGCGTTGGAAATGGTCACTGGTGCCGAACAAGATGCCGAGACGGATCCAGCCGATGGGGGAGCAGGAGAGCCCAGGCACGATGTCGTGGAAGATCGTCCGGGATGGCTCCAAGTCTTTGGCTTCGAGGCCGAGCTTGGTCATGGTGTTGCAGTAGAGGATGTTGATGTTGCTTCCACCGTCGATGAGGACTCGGGAGAACTTGCATGTGCGCCAGAGCGCGACAATGGTGGGGTCGAGGATGAGGGCGTAGCCACTCGGGTTCGGCATGACGGCCAGGTAGTCTTCCCGGCTCCAGGTGAACAGGCGATTCGACCAATGCATGTACTCCGGCTTGGCCGGGATGACAGTGCTCACTTCCTACCGGAGCAGGCGCTTGCTACATTTGTTGCCACCAAGGCTAGTGAAGACGACGTAGGTCATGTTCTGGGCGGGGTAGACGTTATCGCGCATCACGCCATTAGCCGGGGGCGGTGATGTCTCCTAGAACAACGTCGGTATTTCCCCAAAGAGGAAGGGATGATGCAGTATAGCGACGGTAGGTCATTTCCCTCAGTGATGAGACCAAGGTTATCGAACCAGTAGGAGAACCTCCTCACACCACATAAATAGCCCCTGCACACAAATAACAAATACTCGCAACCCAACGTGTTAAAGGAGTTGTCAATCCCTTTCGGGTACGGTGCCTCAAGATAGGCAAATAACGTGAGGTAAAAGTGGTAGATAGGATAAATAGATCGTGGAACAAATAAATTGTAGCAAGGTATTTTTGTACTTTTAGTTTAATAGATATGAAAATAAAAGCAAAGGAAAATATATCACAAAGGCAAATGTGATGAAAAGAGACCCGGGGGCCATAGGTTTCACTAGTGGCTTGTCTCGAGAAAAATATCAAACGGTGGGAAAACAATTACTGCTAGGAAATTGATAGAACTTCAAATAATCATGAAGATATCCAGGCAATGATCATTATATAGGCATCAAGTCCAAGATTAGTAGACCGACTCCTGCCTGCATCTACTACTATTACTCCACACATTGACTGCTATCCAGCATGCATCTAGTGTATTAAGTTCATGGAGAAACAGAGTAATGCTATAAGAACAATGACATGATGTAGACAAGATCTATTTATGTAGAAATAGACCCCATCTTGTTATCCTTAATAGCAACGATAGATACGTGTCGTTTCCCTTTCTGTCACTGGGATCAAGCAAGGTAAGATCGAACCCATCACAAAGCACCTCTTCCCATTGCAAGATAAATAGATCAAGTTGGCCAAACAAAACCCAAATATCAGAGAAGAAATACGAGGCTATAATCAATCGCACATATAAGAGTTCAAAGAAGACTCAAATAATTTCATGGATAAAAACATAGATCTGATCATAAACTCAAAGTTCATCGGATCCCAACAAACACAACGCAAAAAGACTTACATCATATGGATCTCCAAGATACCATTGCATTGATAATCAAGAGAGAAAGAGAGAGGGGGGGGGGAAGCCATCTAGCTACTAACTACGGACCCGTAGGTCTACAAAGAATTACTCACGCATCATCAGAGAGGCACCAATGGAAGTGGTGAACCCCTCTGTGATGGTGTTTAGATTGGATCTGGTGGTTCTGGACTCTGTGGCGGCTGGAATTGATTTTTGTCGACTCCCCTAGGGTTACCAGAATATTGGGGTATTTATAGAGCAAAGAGGCAGTTCAGGGGGCACCCGAGGTGGGCACAACCCACCTGGGCGCGCCTGGGCCCCCAGGCGCGCCCTGGTGGGTTGTGCTCCCCTTGGAGCACCCCCAGGTGCTTTCCTGGCCCACTGGATGTCTTTTGGCCAAAAAAAATCCCCAAGAAGTTTTGCTGTGTTTGGACTCTGTTTGATATTGATTTGCTGCGATGTAAAAAACATGCAGAAAATAGCAACTGGCACTGGGCACTATGTCAATAGGTTAGTACCAAAAAATGATATAAAATGACTATAACATCATTATAAAACATCCAAGAATGATAATATAACAGCATGGAACAATCAAAAATTATAGATACGTTGGAGACATATTAGCATCCCCAAGCTTAATTCCTGCTCGTCCTCGAGTAGGTAAATATGATAAAAACAGACTTTTTGATGTGGAATGCAATAATCGTGACGATATCCAGGCAATGATCATTATATAGGCATCACGTCCAAGATTAGTAGACCGACTCCTGCCTACATCTACTACTATTACTCCACACATTGACTGCTATCCAGCATGCATCTAGTGTATTAAGTTCATGGAGAAACAGAGTAATGCTATAAGAACAATGACATGATGTAGACAAGATCTATTTATGTAGAAATAGACCCCATCTTGTTATCCTTAATAGCAACGATTCATACGTGTCGTTTCCCTTTCTGTCACTGGGATCAAGCAAGGTAAGATCGAACCCATCACAAAGCACCTCTTCCCATTGCAAGATAAATAGATCAAGTTGGCCAAACAAAACCCAAATATCAGAGAAGAAATACGAGGCTATAATCAATCACGCATATAAGAGTTCAAAGAAGACTCAAATAACTTTCATGGATAAAAACATAGATCTGATCATAAACTCAAAGTTCATTGGATCCCAACAAACACAGCGCAAAAAGACTTACATCATATGGATCTCCAAGATACCATTGCATTGATAATCAAGAGAGAGAGAGGGAGAGGAAGCCATCTAGCTACTAACTACGGACCCATAGGTCTACAAAGAATTACTCACGCATCATCGGAGAGGCACCAATGGAAGTGGTGAACCCCTCTGTGATGGTGTTTAGATTCGATCTGGTGGTTCTGGACTCTGCGGCGGCTGGAATTGATTTTAGTCGACTCCCCTAGGGTTACCGGAGTATTGGGGTATTTGTAGAGCAAAGAGGCGGTTCAGGGGGCACCCGAGGTGGGCACAACCCACCTGGGCGCCCCTGGGCCCCCAGGCGCGCCCTGGTGGGTTGTGCTCCCCTCGGAGCACCCCCAGGTGCTTTCCTGGCCCACTAGATGTCTTCTGGCCAAAAAATCCTCAAGAAGTTTCGCTGCGTTTGCACTCTGTTTGATATTGATTTCCTGCGATGTAAAAAACATGCAGAAAATAGCAACTGGCACTGGGCACTATGTCAATAGGTTAGTACCAAAAGATGATATAAAATGACTATAAAATGATTGTAAAACATCCAAGAATGATAATATAACAGCATGGAACAATAAAAAATTATAGATATGTTGGAGACATATCAGCATCCCCAAGCTTAATTCCTGCTCGTCCTCGAGTAGGTAAATATGATAAAAACTGAATTTTTGATGTGGAATGCTGCCTAACATGTTCATCACATTTCTTTTCTTTATGGCATGGACATTTGGGCTTTTATATGATTCAAAGCAATAGTCTAGTTTTGACATGAAGACTTTAATACTCAAGCATATCAACAAGCAACCATGTCTTTCAAAATATCAACACTAAAGCAAGTTATCCCTAGCCCATTATGCTCAATCATTGATCTATTCATGAAACACACTCGAATATTAGCTACACCCAATGCTCAAATACGATCATAGTGCCCCTTAGTTGGTGCTTTATAATAGAAGATGGAGACTCAAATTCAAAATAAAAATTGCATAAGTAAAAGGAAGGCCCTTCGCGGAGGGAAGTAGGGATTTGTAGACGTGCCAGAGCTCAAAGCTTAAATTGAGAGATAAAAATACTTTTGAGAGGCATACTTTTCCCACCAACGAAAACGACTTAGAGCTCCCAACACTTTCCATGCTAGATACATCATAGGCGGTTCCCACACAAAAAATAAAGTTTATTCCTTTTTCCACAATTACTTTCACTTTCCATGGCTAACCGTATCCACGGGTGCTGTCACACCCTAGCTAGTCATGCATTAGAGTGTTGCATCATGTTTACTCTTTCATCAGAAACTTGAAATGGGGATGACAGAACCCCCAGTCCCCTCTGAAACCAACTAGGGTTACTAAAATAATTTTTCAATGAACCTGAAATGCCCTTCTAAAATGCCCATCATTTTTGTCTTGGTTCAGAACCTCTGCCAAAAGTGGTGCACATTTTCCTAGGCCATCCTAGGGTTTTTGAATTAAATCATAAATATTTGAATTTGGGCATTTAAAATAATATAAAATATTTAAATGCTCAAATATCTCCAAACTAAAATGTTTCATGTTGGAAATAATCCAACTATGGGCCAGGAATAGTTTGGTGATTTTTGAAGTTGCCTAGGTATTTTATTTAATTCAACAAAGTTGCAGATATATTAAATAAAAACAGAAATAGGAAAAAAAGGGGGAAAACTTACCTGGGCTCCTCCCTGTGCGGCCCAGCCAGCTGGCCGGCCCAGCAAGCCAGCCCAGCCCATAGCCGCCGTCGTCCTCCTGGCGCCAGTCGGCCAGGCGTGTGGCCGGCGCGCGCGCACGGCCGGAGCGCCACGCCACCAGCTCGTCTGCCTGCCTCCCTCGCCAGCGCGACGCCGCGGCGCTTCTTCTCGGTGCCGCCCCGATCCCCTGGCCTTATCCCCCTCTCTCTCCCGTGCTGCTCCCTCCCTCTCTCTCACGGCCGAACACCACCGTCGCCGCCGTTCGCCATAGCCGCCGTCTCCGACCACCCCTCGCTCCCCCGACTAGCTCAGGAGCTCCGCCTCGACTCCCTCTTCCTCCCCACCGCTCCACGGGTCTCCGGAAGCCCTGCATCGCCGCCACGTCGCCGTTCCCCTCTTCGGGCTCCGACCACCGTCGCCGTCAAATTCGTCGTCTCCGGCGCGTCCCCGAGCCCGCTTCGACGCCCACTGCAACCGCGGTGAGCCCCCGAGTCGTTTCCCCCTTCTCCCCTGGTCTCTCCCGACCTCTAGGCCCTAGCCCCACCTCGGCCGAGAGCTCCACGCTGCCGACGATGTCGCCGTCGTGGCCACGGTCGCCGTAGCGCCCAACCGAGCACACCATCGTGCTCCACACCTCACTAGGAGCACGTAGCACGCACCAACACCTCCCCTAACGCCCTGCAACGCCGTTTCCGACCGCACCCGAACTCCGGCCGCCGTAGCCGAGCTCGCCGTCGTCAACTCCGGCCACCCCGAGCCCAACCACCACCACCAATAGTCGCGGCTCAACCTCAGCAACACGTAGATGCCTTCCGCCGTCCATTTGGTTGCCGGAATGGCAAAAAGCACTTTCGCCGCCGTCTCGGACCTCGCCGGCGTCATGTCGCCGGTGGGGTTTGACTTGTCCGACCCGGGGTTTGACCCCCCAGGGTCACTGACGCGTGGGCCCTGTCGGCCAGGTGGTTAGGTTAGCGCTAACTACTGTTAGTCAACCCCCCCTGACACTGACAGTGGGCCCCAGCGCCACTAATCCCTAATTAGGATTAAATTAAACCTGTTAAACCCCCCCTGTCACTGACGTGTGTCCCCCACACGTCAGGTTTGACTCCAGCCAATCGCAGTTGACCACTGACGTCATGCTGACGTCATGCTGGCGCAATATTTATATTTCTGGATTTAAATTAAATCAGGAAATTCCAGAATATTATTTAAACTTCAAAAATTCATAACTTTTATTCTGTAACTCCAAATTGGACAAATTATATATGAAAAATGATCAGAAAAATCCAATCTATCCATCTGTACTATTTTCATGCATGATCAAACAAGTTAAATTGATGTTTTAAGCAGAACAAGGAAAAGCACTTTAAAAGGCCATGTTTGAGTTTGAAATTTGAATCTATGATTCAAATTTGTTCAAACCCTTCTGGTTTTAGTTGCATTAGCCCAACACACTCATATTGCCATGTTTCATGCATGCATCATATTGTTGCACATTGTTTGGTGATGCTTGTGTATCGATGTCCTTTGCGACAGGTTCTGCCCCCGAGGAGTACCGTGATTACCCTAACGAAGAACCGTATCAGTGCATCGAACCATCAGGCAAGCAACCAACCATTTGATCATATCGATAAAATCCCATGTTCTCGCTCCTGCTCTCTTTTACTGCATTAAGACAACGCGTTTCAAACTGCTGTGTGCCACGGTAGTTGAACCCATTTCCTCTGCATGACCTGTCATTGCCACAGTAACTAGATGAAACCCACTAGCATGTGTAGGAGTTGATTGAGCCATGTGTATGTGTTGTTCCTACCTTGCTATGCCTGCTATGCTTAGAGTCGTGTCAGGTCTGGTTCATCTGGGTGATGGGCTAGAGTGAAATGTTAATGTCGGTAATGAGAGTGGTGTGGTGAACACGATTTGGTAAAGGTATCGATGAGAGGCCATGTAGGAGTACATGGTGGGTTGTTTCATTGAAGCCGACCTTAAGCACTGAGATCTGTATGTGTGATTTAAGAATCAGCTACTACCATGCATTGGGCCCGAAACCAATGGACCCTCTCGGCTTCTTATTCACCCTAGTTCTCCGTCCAGGAGTTGCAAGTAGTTTCTGGTGTTTGTAGCCTACTGGAGGCCGTGGACAGCGCTGACCGTAGGGGTGGGCTGTGATGCGGTAGGTACGTGGCCGGGTGTACTAAATACCCGTTAGGTATCTCGGGAACCCTGTTCACATCGTTCGGGGCCGTATGGGAAACCTCGGCCGGACTCCCTGCGGATGGAACCTGAATAGGCGATAAACCTGGACTGGAGGCTTAGGTGATTAGGTAGGTCGTGGCCGACACCCACGTTGGGCTTCCGCTTGAAGGTTGCCGAGTACATGTCGTGTAAACGACGGTAAGTGGTGAGAGCGTGTATGAAGAAGTACACCCCTGCAGGGTTAACATGATCTATTCGAATAGCCGCGTCCGCGGTAAAGGACTACTTGGTTGCCTATACAGTTCATAGACAAGTAAATGGAAACTACTAAAAGCCTCAAGATAAGTGTGAGTGCCGAGGATGGCTCTTCCGTAGGAAGACGGAGGTGGATCCTTGGTAGTGTATTGAAGTGGTGAGTAGTGGACTCGTGTGCGCAAAACCATTTCAAGTTGGAGTATCGTAGGATAGTCTAGCCAAGAGTCAAAGCTGGCTTGCTGCAATAACTCCACCAACCCTTCTTGATACTATGCATGTATGTAGGATCTGATGTAAGTCTTGCTGAGTACCTTTGTACTCATGTTGCTATAATCTAGATTTTTACAGAAGACGCTGCAATCCCTTCTGATGGGTTCTATGTAGACGTTGACATCAACGAGTAGGCTAAAGACCCAGGTGGTGACCCTGAGCTTGTGAAGGACCACGTAGTATAGCTAGGCTTTCCAAGCCTCTTTTATTTTACTAGTTGTCTGTACTCAGACAAGTTACTTCCGCTGCTGGCTTGTATGACTGTATGACTTGTATGTTGGGTCGCGAGACCCGTACCTTGTGAATGTTATGTATGGCTCCCTGAGCCTTAAATAAAGTACTTGTGTAGTAGAGTCATGTTGTGATGCTTCGTTGTATTTGCACATATCGAGCATATTGTGTGTATGATTGAAATGCTTGGTATGTGTGGGATCTGACTATCTAGTTGTTTATCTTTAGTAGCCTCTCTTACCGGGAAATGTCTCCTAGTGTTACCGCTGAGCCATGGTAGCTTGCTACTGCTCTGGAACACTTAGGCTGGCCGGCATGTGTCCTTCTTCGTTCCTGTGTCTGTCCCTTCGGGGAAATGTCACGCTTTGAGTACCGGAGCCCTGTTAGCCCGCTACAGCCCGGTTACCGGAGTCCTGTTAGCCCAGTGCTACAGCCCGGACCCACTTGCTGATGACCGACACGTTCGAAGCTGGGTCATGGATGCCTGTCCCTGTAAGTCTGTGCCACTTTGGGTTTACGACTAGTCATGTCAGCCCGGGCTCCTTATCATATGGATGCTAGCGACACTATCATATACGTGAGCCAAAAGGCGCAAACGGTCCCGGGAAAAGGTAAGACGACACCCGTGGGGATACCGTGCGTGAGGCCGCAAAGTGATATGAGGTGTTACCAGCTAGATCGATGTGACATCGAGTCGGGGTCCTGACAGCGTTGGCATCAGAGCCGGACTGCCTGTAGGTTCTCCAAGCCAAACTGGTCGATGTTGAGTCTAGAAATTATTTAGTTATATGTAGGGGAATTGTTTGTGGGTTGGAACGTAAGGCTCTTTTTACTCCTTTATCTTATGACTTTCTGATCTGAGTCAGTCCATTCTTCCACCGGGGGTTAAGGAATTAGGATCTGTTCTCTCTATCAGGATCACGTGTTACTAATCAGTAGTACCTTATAAGTTTGATGGATACAAGCCTAGTTCAGTTCTACTACCACATTATGTTGTTAGAATGGTTTCAGAACTTTGATGTGATGATGTTGAGTATGTACGAAATCCTTTGTCAAATGTCTCAATATCCTTTTTGAGCATTTACAGCTGTTATGCTGCCGAAATTTTGCTAGAAATTCTAATGCCTTTGCATTATGATTATGCTTTCAGATGGCCACTCGCGACCTCAATCAAGTGGTTCGCCTGACTCGATGCCTAGATGTACCCGGCCATACTGCTAAGTTGGTCAGGGTAATGACTGAGGCTGGATACCGCTGGTATCCTGAGTACACGGTCGAAGAGCAATTCCGAGATTTTAATCAAAGCCAGTATCTCTGCACTGTCAGGATATTTCCATCTTATCCTGGATCCACCGAGCCTCTTCACTGTTCCTATGGACTCGGGGTTACCATTGAGATGGCTGTGCAGGACGCCGCCTACTCTATGATGACCATTATGCGAGTCAGATCTGGTTTATTTCGGGACTCTGATTTCCGGTATATGCCAGGATCACTTCCGGGAGCACAAGGGTATCTCCAGGCTATCTATGCTGACTCCACTCAGGAGGATTCACGAACTCGCACCACTGCTGAGATGCTCGAGGATAAGGACCGTGAAAATCGGGCCTTAAGGTTAGAGCTCTTCAATACCCGTGCTGACCACTGGGCTACTTTGACTCGGTTCGCACCGGCGGTGCAAGCTGGATATTCGGATATGCGCGATCTCTATCCTGTGAGATCTGCTCTGCCAGACGTGATGGTTTGGCGTGATGTAGGAGGCATCACCCCACCTCGCGGTCCCCGCAGGCCACCGTTTGTTGGTCCACGACCTCATCCTAGCCCCTATGGTCCACAAGCTCCGCGAGATCGTCTGTTTCCGGATGAACATGTTGAGCTTCCAGGCTATGGAGGTCACTTCTACGAGGACTACTACGGATCGGTCTGAGTTAGTGGTAGTATCCCTAGTTCGCACTAGTTGTGTCGTCTATCGTCCCGCGTGACTCGTGGGATATGACCTAGTCTGTACTCCTTCCGGAGGTGTAGAAAAATAATGTATAGGAGCTTGGAATGCCTCCGATGAGATGTAATCCTCTTTTCACCGTGTTAGTACTTTGTTTGGTCTTGTACTAAACCCTGTATGGTGTGTATGACGATGGAATAAAGAAGCAGTTTCTGTATCTACCATGTCATACGGATGATCATCTTGCATTCCGAGTTATTCCTTACATTATGTATCCTATGTCGGAATTTTATCATTCTGACTAAATCATTGTCTTGTTTACCTAGGATGGTCAACACGCGCGCTAACCCTGCTTCCCAAGAGCAGGCCGAAGGCAGTGAAGCCAGGGATGCAAATTTGCCTCAACCTCCTTCACTAGCCGAGGTTATGATGGAAGCTGAGAGAAACAAGCGGGAGACCAACCGTTTGTTGGAGCGTATTGAACAGAATACAGCATACCATCAGAGGGCTAACGTGGTGTCACTCAGTGATTTCATCAAATTACATCCACCCACGTTCCACCACTCCGTCGAGCCTCTCGACGCTGATGATTGGCTTCGCAGTATCTCTCACAAACTGCGTTCCGCGCTGGTAGCGGAGGCTGACAAGGTCACCTTTGCTGCATATCATCTTGAAGGCCCCGCCAGTCTATGGTGGGAGAATTATGGAGCTATGCGCCCAGCGGGCCATGTCACAACTTGGGCTGAGTTCAGCGAGGCTTTCCGTGAACATCACATTCCGGAGGGTCTCATGGACCGTAAACGTGAGGAATTCTGCAATTTCACCCAAGGCCGACTTTCTGTGGATGCCTATAGCAGAGAGTTTGGTAATCTCGCCCGATATGCAACTGAGGAAGTGTCTACTGACGCCAAGAAGCAAGCAAGGTTCCGTAAGGGCCTTAGTCCTGAGCTTCGCCGCGACCTCCGTCTGCATGAGTGCACATCTTTTTCGAAACTTGTCAACAAAGCCATCAGTGCTGAAACTGGTCAGACTGACTATGACGCAACACGCAAGCATGGACGTGACATGGGTTCCTCATCCGGTGCTGGTCCTCAGAAGCGCCGCGTGTGGGTACCCAACACCGCCCTGCCACCCAGGTTCACACCGAGGCCATCTTTCCAGGCGCCTCGCCCCGTTCAACAGTCTGCTCCAGCCAAGCCCTATGGGGGTCCAACCAATAATGCTCCTCCACGTACCAGTTCCGTGACTTGTTTCAAGTGTGGGGAATCTGGTCACTATATGCGTGAGTGTCCCCAGACCAACCCCAATCAATCTGCTAAAGCTGTTGGCCGTGGCAAGCCGACAGGGAAGGTGTTTCATGCTAAACCGGTCACCGCTTCACGTGGCCATGTCAACTGTATCTCTGCCGAAGAAGCTCAAGAGGATCCCAACGTCGTTCTCGGTACGCTTCTTGTTAATTGCCACCCGGCATCTGTTCTTTTTGATACAGGAGCCTCTCATTCTTTTATATCCGAAAATTATGCTCGTTTGCATAACGTTGCATTCTGTGACTTGCCGTCCACTATGGAAATTTCTACCCCTGGTTCTAGATGGCAGACCTCTAGGGTAAGTTATGGAAATGAAATCCAAGTCGACAGACTTGTTTTCCTCGCATCTTTGATAGCCCTTAAATCTTCAGATATTAATATCATTCTGGGTATGGACTGGATGTCAGCTCATCATGCCCAAATTGATTGCTTCTCTAGGACTGTTCAACTCACCCATCCTTCGGGGAAGATAGTCAATGTCTTGACCCGAATAGCCAAGCGACAATTATATTCTCTTAACGCCAGCCCTTTGCCAGACCTTGAGGACGTGCCGGTAGTCCGTGACTTCCCGGATGTCTTTCCAGAGGAATTGCCAGGTGTTCCACCTGACAGGGATGTTGAGTTCGTAATCGACCTCATCCCCGGAACCGTTCCGATTGCTAGAAGACCTTATAAGATGGCACCACTAGAACTAGCCGAGCTTAAGAAGCAACTCGATGAATCCTTGAAAAAGGGTTTCATCCGCCCTAGTTCATCTCCGTGGGCTTGCCCCGTCCTGTTCGTCAAGAAGAAGGATGGTACGGACCGGATGGTTGTAGATTACCGACCTGTCAATTTGGTCACAATCAAGAACAAATATCCACTTCCCAGGATCAACGATCTGTATGATCAGCTCGCTGGATCCTCAGTCTTCTCCAAGATGGATTTGAGGTTGGGCTACCATCAAATCAAAATCAGAAACGGGGACATTCCTAAAACGGCCTTTGTTACTCGTTATGGCCAATACGAGTACACCGTCATGTCCTTCGGATTAACCAACGCTCCAGCCACCTTTTCTCGGTTAATGAACTCAATCTTCATGGAGTATTTGGATAAATTCGTCGTAGTTTATCTCGATGATATACTCATCTACTCCAAGAACGAGGAAGAACATGCCGAACATTTAAGGCTAGTGTTGAAGAAACTTCGAGAGCATCGCCTTTATGCCAAATTTTCAAAATGTGAATTCTGGTTGTCAGAAGTGACCTATCTGGGTCATGTAATATCTGGTAAAGGTATTGCTGTTAACCCTGAGCGAGTTCAAGCCGTCCTTGATTGGACTCCGCCTGAATCGGTCAAGCAAGTTCGGAGTTTTCTAGGCTTAGCGAGCTATTGTCGTCGCTTTGTCGAGAACTTCTCCAAAGTTGCTAAACCTCTAACCGAACTCCTCAAGAAAGATAAGAAGTTCGAATGGACTCCACAATGTGAGCACAGCTTTCAGGAATTGAAAAGACGCCTGACCTCTGCTCCCGTGCTGGTACCGCCAGACTTCTCCAAGGACTTTGTTATCTACTGCGATGCCTCGCGACAAGGACTAGGTTGCATTCTCATGCAAGATCGACACGTAATTGCTTACGCTTCACGGCAATTGCACCCACATGAGGAGAATTATCCTACTCATGATCTAGAGCTTGCAGCCATAGTCTATGCACTTAAGACCTGGCGACATTACGTCCTCGGTAATCGATGCGAAATATTCACTGATCACCAAAGCCTGAAGTACATTTTCACCCAACCGGATTTGAATCTCAGGCAGAGACGTTGGGTTGAATTGATCACAGACTTCGACTTAGGAATAACCTACACCCCAGGGAAAGCCAACGTCATGGCTGATGCGCTAAGTCGTAAATCTTATTGTAACAACCTGATGTTACAACAAAGTCAACCGCTTCTCCATGAGGAATTTCGGAAGCTTAACCTTCACATTATACCTCAAGGTTTTCTTTCCACCTTGGTGGCAAAACCTACCCTTACGGATCAAATTATCAAAGCACAGAAGGTAGATCCGGGAATCTCCCGCATCAAGAGAAACATTCAGAAAGGAATTGCGAATTGCTTCTCCATTAATGATCAAGGGGTCGTATACTTTGGGGATCGACTAGTGGTTCCCAAAGTGCGGTACCTGAGGCGATTGATCCTTAAGGAAGCTCATGAATCTCCTCTCACCATTCATCCCGGTAGTACTAAGATGTATCAGGACCTACGCCAGAGGTTCTGGTGGACTAGGATGAAGAGAAAAATTGCTCAGTATATTGCAAATTGCGACGTCTGTCGACGTGTAAAAGCAGAGCATCAACGGCCTGCTGGCACCCTTCAACCCTTAGCTATTCCTGAATGGAAATGGGATAAAATTGGTATGGATTTCATTACCGGTTTTCCCAGGACCAAGAGAGGGAATAATGCTATTTTCGTCATTGTCGATCGTCTTTCCAAGGTAGCTCATTTCTTACCCGTTCGTGAGAGTATAACCGCTAGTCAGCTGGCAGATCTGTACATCTCCCGAATAGTGTCTCTCCATGGTGTTCCTTTGGAAATTAACTCGGATCGAGGAAGTCTTTTCACCTCTCGATTTTGGGAAAGTTTCCAAAATGCTATGGGAACTCGTCTCTCCTTTAGCACCGCTTTCCACCCTCAGTCAAGTGGTCAAGTGGAACGCGTCAATCAGATTCTAGAAGACATGCTTCGAGCCTCCGTTATCTCTTTCGGAATGGACTGGGAGAAGTGCCTTCCATTTGCCGAATTCGCTTACAACAACAGCTATCAATCTAGCTTGGGTAAAGCCCCTTTTGAAGTTCTCTATGGACGACGATGTCGAACACCCCTTAACTGGTCAGAGACCGGGGAAAGACAATTCTTTGGCCCGGATATGATTCAGGAAGCAGAAGAACAAGTTCGTATCGTTCGTGAAAAGTTGAAAACAGCCCAATCTCGTCAAAAGAGTCAATATGACCGAAAACATAAGGCTATGACTTTCGAGGTTGACGAGAAGGCTTATCTTCGGGTCACCCCTCTGAAGGGAACCCATCGTTTCAGTATCAAAGGCAAATTGGCTCCTCGTTACATTGGACCTTTTCGCATTCTTGCCAAACGAGGAGAAGTTGCCTACCAGTTGGAACTACCTCCGCACCTCTCCAGAGTTCACGATGTCTTCCACGTTTCTCAACTCAGGCGTTGCTTCTCGGATCCTATCCGTGAAGTGGACCACGAAACGCTTGATCTCCAAGATGATCTTACATATCGAGAGTACCCCATTCGTATCCTCGATCAAGCCGAACGTACCACGCGACGTCATAATATCAAGTTTCTCAAGGTTCAATGGTCGCACCATTCTGAGGATGAAGCAACTTGGGAAAGGGAGGATCGTATTCGACTTGAATATCCCGCCTTCTTCTCGGAGGAACCCAAATCTCGGGACGAGATTCTTTTGAGTGGGGGTGAGTTGTCACACCCTAGCTAGTCATGCATTAGAGTGTTGCATCATGTTTACTCTTTCATCAGAAACTTGAAATGGGGATGACAGAACCCCCAGTCCCCTCTGAAACCAACTAGGGTTACTAAAATAATTTTTCAATGAACCTGAAATGCCCTTCTAAAATGCCCATCATTTTTGTCTTGGTTCAGAACCTCTGCCAAAAGTGGTGCACATTTTCCTAGGCCATCCTAGGGTTTTTGAATTAAATCATAAATATTTGAATTTGGGCATTTAAAATAATATAAAATATTTAAATGCTCAAATATCTCCAAACTAAAATGTTTCATGTTGGAAATAATCCAACTATGGGCCAGGAATAGTTTGGTGATTTTTGAAGTTGCCTAGGTATTTTATTTAATTCAACAAAGTTGCAGATATATTAAATAAAAACAGAAATAGGAAAAAAAAGGGGGAAAACTTACCTGGGCTCCTCCCTATGCGGCCCAGCCAGCTGGCCGGCCCAGCAAGCCAGCCCAGCCCATAGCCGCCGTCGTCCTCCTGGCGCCAGTCGGCCAGGCGTGTGGCCGGCGCGCGCGCACGGCCGGAGCGCCACGCCACCAGCTCGTCTGCCTGCCTCCCTCGCCAGCGCGACGCCGCGGCGCTTCTTCTCGGTGCCGCCCCGATCCCCTGGCCTTATCCCCCTCTCTCTCCCGTGCTGCTCCCTCCCTCTCTCTCACGGCCGAACACCACCGTCGCCGCCGTTCGCCATAGCCGCCGTCTCCGACCACCCCTCGCTCCCCCGACTAGCTCAGGAGCTCCGCCTCGACTCCCTCTTCCTCCCCACCGCTCCACGGGTCTCCGGAAGCCCTGCATCGCCGCCACGTCGCCGTTCCCCTCTTCGGGCTCCGACCACCGTCGCCGTCAAATTCGTCATCTCCGGCGCGTCCCCGAGCCCGCTTCGACGCCCACTGCAACCGCGGTGAGCCCCCGAGTCGTTTCCCCCTTCTCCCCTGGTCTCTCCCGACCTCTAGGCCCTAGCCCCACCTCGGCCGAGAGCTCCACGCCGCCGACGATGTCGCCGTCGTGGCCACGGTCGCCGTAGCGCCCAACCGAGCACACCATCGTGCTCCACACCTCACTAGGAGCACGTAGCACGCACCAACACCTCCCCTAACGCCCTGCAACGCCGTTTCCGACCGCACCCGAACTCCGGCCGCCGCAGCCGAGCTCGCCGTCGTCAACTCCGGCCACCCCGAGCCCAACCACCACCACCAATAGTCGCGGCTCAACCTCAGCAACACGTAGATGCCTTCCGCCGTCCATTTGGTTGCCGGAATGGCAAAAAGCACTTTCGCCGCCGTCTCGGACCTCGCCGGCGTCATGTCGCCGGTGGGGTTTGACTTGTCCGACCCGGGGTTTGACCCCCCAGGGTCACTGACGCGTGGGCCCTGTCGGCCAGGTGGTTAGGTTAGCGCTAACTACTGTTAGTCAACCCCCCCTGACACTGACAGTGGGCCCCAGCACCACTAATCCCTAATTAGGATTAAATTAAACCTGTTAAACCCCCCCTGTCACTAACGTGTGGCCCCCACACGTCAGGTTTGACTCCAGCCAATCGCAGTTGACCACTGACGTCATGCTGACGTCATGCTGGCGCAATATTTATATTTCTGGATTTAAATTAAATGAGGAAATTCCAGAATATTATTTAAACTTCAAAAATTCATAACTTTTATTCTGTAACTCCAAATTGGACAAATTATATATGAAAAATGATCAGAAAAATCCAATCTATCCATCTGTACTATTTTCATGCATGATCAAACAAGTTAAATTGATGTTTTAAGCAGAACAAGGAAAAGCACTTTAAAAGGCCATGTTTGAGTTTGAAATTTGAATCTATGATTCAAATTTGTTCAAACCCTTCTGGTTTTAGTTGCATTAGCCCAACACACTCATATTGCCATGTTTCATGCATGCATCATATTGTTGCACATTGTTTGGTGATGCTTGTGTATCGATGTCCTTTGCGACAGGTTCTGCCCCCGAGGAGTACCGTGATTACCCTAACGAAGAACCGTATCAGTGCATCGAACCATCAGGCAAGCAACCAACCATTTGATCATATCGATACAATCCCATGTTCTCGCTCCTGCTCTCTTTTACTGCATTAAGACAACGCGTTTCAAACTGCTGTGTGCCACGGTAGTTGAACCCATTTCCTCTGCATGACCTGTCATTGCCACAGTAACTAGATGAAACCCACTAGCATGTGTAGGAGTTGATTGAGCCATGTGTATGTGTTGTTCCTACCTTGCTATGCCTGCTATGCTTAGAGTCGTGTCAGGTCTGGTTCATCTGGGTGATGGGCTAGAGTGAAATGTTAATGTCGGTAATGAGAGTGGTGTGGTGAACACGATTTGGTAAAGGTATCGATGAGAGGCCATGTAGGAGTACATGGTGGGTTGTTTCATTGAAGCCGACCTTAAGCACTGAGATCTGTATGTGTGATTTAAGAATCAGCTACTACCATGCATTGGGCCCGAAACCAATGGACCCTCTCGGCTTCTTATTCACCCTAGTTCTCCGTCCAGGAGTTGCAAGTAGTTTCTGGTGTTTGTAGCCTACTGGAGGCCGTGGACAGCGCTGACCGTAGGGGTGGGCTGTGATGCGGTAGGTACGTGGCCGGGTGTACTAAATACCCGTTAGGTATCTCGGGAACCCTGTTCACATCGTTCGGGGCCGTATGGGAAACCTCGGCCGGACTCCCTGCGGATGGAACCTGAATAGGCGATAAACCTGGACTGGAGGCTTAGGTGATTAGGTAGGTCGTGGCCGACACCCACGTTGGGCTTCCGCTTGAAGGTTGCCGAGTACATGTCGTGTAAACGACGGTAAGTGGTGAGAGCGTGTATGAAGAAGTACACCCCTGCAGGGTTAACATGATCTATTCGAATAGCCGCGTCCGCGGTAAAGGACTACTTGGTTGCCTATACAGTTCATAGACAAGTAAATGGAAACTACTAAAAGCCTCAAGATAAGTGTGAGTGCCGAGGATGGCTCTTCCGTAGGAAGACGGAGGTGGATCCTTGGTAGTGTATTGAAGTGGTGAGTAGTGGACTCGTGTGCGCAAAACCATTTCAAGTTGGAGTATCGTAGGATAGTCTAGCCAAGAGTCAAAGCTGGCTTGCTGCAATAACTCCACCAACCCTTCTTGATACTATGCATGTATGTAGGATCTGATGTAAGTCTTGCTGAGTACCTTTGTACTCATGTTGCTATAATCTAGATTTTTACAGAAGACGCTGCAATCCCTTCTGATGGGTTCTATGTAGACGTTGACATCAACGAGTAGGCTAAAGACCCAGGTGGTGACCCTGAGCTTGTGAAGGACCACGTAGTATAGCTAGGCTTTCCAAGCATCTTTTATTTTACTAGTTGTCTGTACTCAGACAAGTTACTTCCGCTGCTGGCTTGTATGACTGTATGACTTGTATGTTGGGTCGCGAGACCCGTACCTTGTGAATGTTATGTATGGCTCCCTGAGCCTTAAATAAAGTACTTGTGTAGTAGAGTCATGTTGTGATGCTTCGTTGTATTTGCACATATCGAGCATATTGTGTGTATGATTGAAATGCTTGGTATGTGTGGGATCTGACTATCTAGTTGTTTATCTTTAGTAGCCTCTCTTACCGAGAAATGTCTCCTAGTGTTACCGCTGAGCCATGGTAGCTTGCTACTGCTCTGGAACACTTAGGCTGGCCGGCATGTGTCCTTCTTCGTTCCTGTGTCTGTCCCTTCGGGGAAATGTCACGCTTTGAGTACCGAAGCCCTGTTAGCCCGCTACAGCCCGGTTTACCGGAGTCCTGTTAGCCCAGTGCTACAGCCCGGACCCACTTGCTGATGACCGACACGTTCGAAGCTGGGTCATGGATGCCTGTCCCTGTAAGTCTGTGCCACTTTGGGTTTACGACTAGTCATGTCAGCCCGGGCTCCTTATCATATGGATGCTAGCGACACTATCATATACGTGAGCCAAAAGGCGCAAACGGTCCCGGGAAAAGGTAAGACGACACCCATGGGGATACCGTGCGTGAGGCCGCAAAGTGATATGAGGTGTTACCAGCTAGATCGATGTGACATCGAGTCGGGGTCCTGACAGGTGCCCTCCATACCAACACTTCCGAAAGAATTTATTATTTGACAACATAAAGTAAATTCATTTTTCACTTCGGGACTGGGCATCCCTAATGCCTTTTTCGTACTCTCGTGCAATGACAAGTGAATAAACACTCATTGTGAGAATAACACATCTAGCATGGAAAATATTGGCCACCCTTCACCGCCTCGCGAGCGGTAGAGCAAACAAAAGAGAAGTTTATTTTGAAAATTAGAGATGGCACATGCAAATTTGCTTAGAACGGCATGGAAATACTGCATATAGGTAGGTATAGTGGACTCATAAGGCAAACTGGTTAAAAGGGTTTTGGATGCACAAGTAGTGATCATACTTAGTGCAAAATGAAGGCTAGCAAAGAGATTGAGAAGCGACCAACCAAAAAGCAAAAAATCTCGTACCCAAGCATTAAGCATAAGTAACACCGAATAATGCACCATAAGTAGGATATAAATTTCATTGTATAACTATTGACTTTTGTCCTTGCATAGGGAATCACAAACCTTAACATCAATATTCTTACTAAAGCACAGTTACTCATCAACATGACTCACATATCATATCATCATATCTAAAACCATTACTAAGAATCAAGTTTATTTTGTCCAATGATCTTTATGAAAGTTTTTATTATATCCTCCTTGGATATCTATCACTTTGGGACTATTTTCAAATGTTGCTTTTGATAAGCTCAAACAAATATAAGTGAAGAACATGAGCATAATTTTTCTTTCTCTCAAAATAATCAAAGTGAAGCAAGAGAGAATTTTTGAAAATTTTACTAACTCCCAAATAAATCTAAGTGAAGTATGAGAGCATTTCTTCAAAAATAACAAAGCGCGTCGTGCTCAAAAAGACATAAGTGAAGCACTAGAGCAAATCCATGGCTCTAAAAATTTAAGTGAAGCATAGGAGCAAGCATAACATAATTTTTGGCTCTCTCAAAAAGGTGTATTCAGCAAGGATTCAACACTTAATACACAAAGCAAAACAAGCAAAGACTCATATCATACAAGACGCTCCAAGCAAAACTCATAATATGTGACGAATAAAAATATAGTTTCAAGTAAAATGCCGATGGTTGTTAGAAGAAAGCAAGAATGCCACTCGGGGGGCATCCCCAACCTTAGTTGCTTGCTACTTCTTTGAATATTATCTTGGGGTGCTTCGGGCATCCCCAAGCTTAGCCTTTTGCTAATCCTTATTCCTTCATCCATCGTAAGATCACCCAAAACTTGAAAACTTCAATCACACAAAACTCAACAAAACCTTCGTGAGATCCGTTAGTATAAGAAAGCAAACCACTACTATAAGTACTGTTGCAAACCTATTCTCATTTTGTTTTTGCATTATATCTATTGTATTCCAACTTTTCTATGGCAAAATCTCATCAAAGAAAACCATAGAATCATCAAAACAATCACACAACGCAAAGAAAACAGAATTTGTCAAAAATAGAATAGTGTGTAGCAATCTGAATATTTCGAATACTTATGTAACTCCAAAAATTATGAAAAAATTTGTTGATGTGAGAAATTTGTCTATTAATCTTCTGCAAAATAAATCAACTCAAAAGCACTCCTTTGTTCAAAATGACAAATAATCTCGTGAGCGCAAAAGTTTCTGTTTTTCAGCAAGATCAAATCAACTTTCACCCAAATCTTCCCAAAGGCCTTGCTTGGCACAAACACTAATTAGAACAAAGAAACACAATCATAACAGTAGCATAATAGTGCTAACACACAAGAACAAAAAGCAAAAAAGCAAAAATAAATTTTATTCATTGGGTTGCCTCCCAACAAGCGCTATCGTTTTACGCCCCTAGCTAGGCATAACGCGAAGGATCTAAGTCTTGTCATCTTTATTTCTAGATCCATAAGATGCCCTCATGATTGATTCATATGGTGGCCTAAATCTTGTTCTAGGGAAGTGTTCCATACCCTTCCTTAGTGGAAATTGAAATTTAATATTGCCTTCTTTCGTATCAATCACGACACCAATAGCACGTAAAAATGGTCTACCAAGAATAATTGGACAAGACAGATTGCAATCAATATCAAGAACAATTAAATCTATGGGCACATAATTCCTATTTGCAAGAATAAGAACATCATTAATTCTTCCCATAGGCTTTTTAATAGTAGAATCCTCCAAGTGCAAATTTAAAGAGCATTCTTCAATATCGGTAAGACCAAGCACATCACATAAGGATTTCGGAATTGTAGAAACACTAGCACCCAAATCACATAAAGCAAAACATTCATAATTTTTAATCTTGACTTTGATAGTAGGTTCCCACTCGTCATGCAATTTCCTAGGAATTGAAACTTCTAATTCCAACTTTTCTTCAAAAGCTTTCATCATAGCATCAACAATATGTTTAGTAAAAGCTTCATAAGCATGGGTTGAATTTATCATGGATTGCAAAAAAGAAATACAATCAACCATAGAGCAACTATCATAATTAAAGTCTTTGTAATCCAAAATAGTGGGCACATCACTAGTTAAAGTCTTGACCTCTTCAAACCCACTTTTATCAATTTTCTCAACAAGATTTTCACCCGCCGAATCATAGGGACGCCTTCTAACTAAGGTTGACTCTTTTCTAGTCCATTTTTCATCAATCTTAATTTTACTAAACAAAGAATCAATAGAAGAAACACCAATCATTTTAAGATCTTCATCACTTTTATGAAAGTAATCACTAGAAAACACTCTTTCTAAAAATTCTCTTTTAGCTCTGAGCATAGCGGTTCTTTTCTTACTTTCATCCATAGAAACATAAAGAGCTTTAATTGATTCTTCAACTTTAGGAACAAAAATTTTCATCTTGAGAGTTTCTACATCATGAGAAATTCTATCAACACTTCTAGATAAAATCATCAATTTTATTCAACTTTTCTTCTATCGAAGTATTGAAAGCCTTTTGCATAATGATAAATTCTTTAATATTGTTCTCAATATAAGAGGTGTTTCTATTAGTATTATAAGTAGGATTACCATAGGAATTACCATAATTATTAAAGGAATTACTAGGAAAAGGCCTAGGATTTAAATTACCTCTATAAGCATTGTTATTGAAATTGTTTCATGAGACAATTCACATCTATGGCATCACAATTTTGCTCAATCAAAGTAGACAAAGGCACATCATTAAAATCAATAGGAGCACTTTTATTAGCAACCAACTTCATAAGAGCATAAACTTTTTCACTCAAAGAATTTATTTCTTCTACCGAATTGAATTTTTTTACTAGTAGGAGCTCTTTCGGAATGCCATTGTGAGTAATTTGCCATAATATTATCTAGCAATTTAGTAGCTTCACGCAAAGTAATTTCCATAAAAGTACCCCCCGCGGCAGAATCTAAAAGATTACGAGAAACAAAATTCAATCCCGCATAAAAATTTTGTATGATCATCCAAAGATTTAACCTATGAGTTGGGCAATTCCTTAGCATAAATTTCATCCTTTCCCAAGATTGTGCAACATGCTCATGTTCAAGTTGCTTGAAATTCATGACCTGGGTTCTAAGGGAAATATTTTTTGCAGGCAGAAAATACTTAGTGATAAAAGCATTTTGCACTTGTTCCAAGAATTGATACTATTGCGAGGCAAAGAAGAAAACCAAATATTTGCATGATCTCGCAAAGAAAACAGAAATAATTCAACTTCACATCATCATTGTCCACATCTTTTTTCTTTTGCATATCGCATAATTCTACGAATGTGTTAATATGGGGCGCAGCATCCTCATTAGGAGTACCGGCAAATTGATCTTTCATGACAAGATTCAGCATAGCAGTATATCACAAGACTCCGCACTAGTGGCGGGAGGAGAAATCAGAGTGTTAATAAAATCATTGTTGTTGGTATTTGAGAAACCACACAACTTGATGTTCTCTTGAGTCATGATGACTACGCAACAAAATTGCAGATAGGATAAATAGATTGCAGAACAAATAGATTGCAGCAAGGTATTTTTGTATTTTTGGTTTAATAGATCTGAAAATAAAAGCAAAATAAAATAGATCACAAAGGCAAATATGATAAAAGAGACCCGGGGCCCGTAGGTTTCACTAGTGGCTTCTCTTGAGAAAAATAGCAAACGGTGGGAAAACAATTACTGTTGGGCAATTGATAGAACTTCAAATAATCATGATGATATCCAGGCAATGATCATTATATAGGCATCACCTCCAAGATTAGTAGACCGACTCCTGCTTGCATCTACTACTATTACTCCACACATCGACCGCTATCCAGCATGCATCTAGTGTATTAAGTTCATGGAGAAACGGAGTAATGCTATAAGAACGATGACATGATGTAGACAAGATCTATTTATGTAGAAATAGACCCCATCTTGTTATCCTCAATAGCAACGATACATACGTGTCGTTTCCCTTTGTGTCACTTGGATCAAGCACCGTAAGATCGAACCCATCACAAAGCACCTCTTCCCATTGCAAGATAAATAGATCAAGTTGGCCAAATAAAACCCAAATATTGGAGAAGAAATATGACGCTATAATCAACCGCGCATATAAGAGATCAAAGAAGACTCACATAACTTTCACTGATAAAAATATTGATCTGATCATAAACTCAAAGTTTATCGGATCCCAACAAACACAGCGCAAAAGAACTTATATCATATGGATCTCCAAGAGACCATTGTATTGATAATCAAGAGAGAGAGAGAGAGAGAGAGAGAGAGAGAGGAAGCCATCTAGCTACAAACTACGGACTCGTAGGTCTACAAAGAACTACTCATGCATCATCGAAGAGGCACCAATGGAAGTGGTGAACTGTTGGGGAACGTTGCATAAAATAAAATTTTCCTACGTTCACCAAGATCAATCTAGGAGTTCATCCAGCACCGAGAGAGAGGAGTGCATCTACATACCCTTGTAGATCGCGAGCGGAAGCGTTCAAGAGAACGGGGTTGAGGGAGTCGTACTCGTCGTGATCCAAATCACCGGAGATCCTAGCGCCGAACGGACGACACCTCCGCGTTCAACACACGTACGGTCAGCGTGACGTCTCCTCCTTCTTGATCCAGCAAGGGGGAAGGAGAGGTTGATGAAGATCCAGCAGCACGACGGCGTGGTGGTGGATGCAGCAGGGATCCGGCAGGGCTTCGCCAAGCGTCTGCGGGAGGGAGAGGTGTAGCAAGAGGGAAAGGAGGCGCCAAGTGCACGGGTGTGGCTGCCCTCCCCCCTCTCTTTATATAGGGTCCCCGGGGGGGCGCCGGCCCTGGAGATGGGATCT
The DNA here is from genome assembly GCF_002162155.2 of Triticum dicoccoides. Classification (NCBI taxonomy): domain Eukaryota; kingdom Viridiplantae; phylum Streptophyta; class Magnoliopsida; order Poales; family Poaceae; genus Triticum; species Triticum dicoccoides. Next base: position 388,608,491 of record NC_041381.1, read on the forward strand.
CCAGGGGGGTGGCCGGGGGGAGGCTTGCCCCCCAAGGCAAGTGGAGGCGCCCCCCACCCTAGGGTTTCCAACCCTAGGCGCAGGGGGTCCCAAAGGGGGGGCGCACCAGCCCACCAGGGGCTGGTTCCCCTTCCCACTTCATCCCATAGGGCCCTCCGGGATAGGTGGCCCCACCCGGTGGACCCCCGGGACCCTTCCGGTGGTCCCGGTACAATACCGGTGACCCCCGAAACTTTCCCGATGGCCGAAACTCGACTTCCCATATATAATTCTTTACCTCCGGACCATTCCGGAACTCCTCGTGACGTCCGGGATCTCATCTGGGACTCCGAACAACTTTCGGTTTGCTGCATACTAATATCTCTACAACCCTAGCGTCACCGAACCTTAAGTGTGTAGACCCTACGGGTTTGGGAGATATGCAGACATGACCGAGACGCCTCTCCGATCAATAACCAACAGCGGGATCTGGATACCCATGTTGGCTCCCACATACTCCTCGATGATCTCATCGGATGAACCACGATGTCGAGGATTCAATTAACCCTGTATACAATTCCCTTTGTCAATCGGTTGTAGATAGGATAAATAGATTGCAGAACATATAGATTGCAGCAAGGTATTTTTGTATTTTTGGTTTAATAGATCTGAAAATAAAAGCAAAATAAAATAGATCACAAAGGCAAATATGATAAAAGAGACCCGGGGCCCGTAGGTTTCACTAGTGGCTTCTCTTGAGAAAAATAGCAAACGGTGGGAAAACAATTACTGTTGGGCAATTGATAGAACTTCAAATAATCATGATGATATCCAGGCAATGATCATTATATAGGCATCACGTCCAAGATTAGTAGACCGACTCCTGCTTGCATCTACTACTATTACTCCACACATCGACCGCTATCCAGCATGCATCTAGTGTATTAAGTTCATGGAGAAACGGAGTAATGCTATAAGAACGATGACATGATGTAGACAAGATCTATTTATGTAGAAATAGACCCCATCTTGTTATCCTCAATAGCAACGATACATACGTGTCGTTTCCCTTTGTGTCACTGGGATCAAGCACCGTAAGATCGAACCCATCACAAAGCACCTCTTCCCATTGCAAGATAAATAGATCAAGTTGGCCAAATAAAACCCAAATATGGGAGAAGAAATACGAGGCTATAATCAACCGCGCATATAAGAGATCAAAGAAGACTCACATAACTTTCACTGATAAAAATATTGATTTGATCATAAACTCAAAGTTTATCGGATCCCAACAAACACAGCGCAAAAGAACTTATATCATATGGATATCCAAGAGACCATTGTACTGATAATCAAGAGAGAGAGAGAGAGAGAGAGAGAGAGAGGAAGCCATCTAGCTACAAACTACGGACTCGTAGGTCTACAAAGAACTACTCATGCATCATCGAAGAGGCACCAATGGAAGTGGTGAACTGTTGGGGAACGTTGCATAAAATAAAATTTTCCTACGTTCACCAAGATCAATCTAGGAGTTCATCCAGCACCGAGAGAGAGGAGTGCATCTACATACCCTTGTAGATTGCGAGCGGAAGCGTTCAAGAGAACGGGGTTGAGGGAGTCGTACTCGTCGTGATCCAAATCACCGGAGATCCTAGCGCCGAACGGACGGCACCTCCGCATTCAACACACGTATGGTCAGCGTGACGTCTCGTCCTTCTTGATCCAGCAAGGGGGAAGGAGAGGTTGGTGAAGATCCAGCAGCACGACGGCGTGGTGGTGGATGCAGCAGGGATCCGGCAGGGCTTCGCCAAGCGTCTGCGGGAGGGAGAGGTGTAGCAAGGGGGAAGGGAGGCGCCAAGTGCAAGGGTGCGGCTGCCCTCCCTCCCCCCCTCTTTATATAGGGTCCCCAGGGGGGCACCGGCCCTAGAGATGGGATCTCCAGGGGGGCGGCGGCCAGGGGGAGGCTTGCCCCCCAAGGCAAGTGGAGGCGCCACCCCACCCTAGGGTTTCCAACCCTAAGCGTGGGAGGGGCCCAAGGGGGGGCGCACCAGCCCACCAGGGGCTGGTTCCCCTTCCCACTTCAGCCCACGGGGCCCTCCGGGATAGGTGTCCCCACCCAGTGGACCCCCAGGACCCTTCTGGTGGTTCCGGTACAATACCGGTGACCCCCGAAACTTTCCCCATGGCCGAAACTTGACTTCCCATATATAATTCTTTACCTGCGGACCATTCCGGAAATCCTCGTGACGTCCGGGATCTCATACGGGACTCCGAACAACTTTCGGTTTGCTGCATACTAATATCTCTATAAACCTAGCGTCACCGAACCTTAAGTGTGTAGACCCTACAGGTTCGGGAGATATGCAGACATGACCGAGACGCCTCTCCGGTCAATAACCAATAGCAGGATCTGGATACCCATGTTGGCTCCCACATACTCCTCGATGATCTCATCGGATGAACCACGATGTCGAGGATTCAATTAACCCTGTATACAATTCCCTTTGTCAATCGGTATGTTACTTGCCCGAGACTCGATCGTCGGTATTCCAATACCTTGTTTAATCTCGTTACCGGCAAGTCACTTTACTCGTACCGTAATGCATGATCCCGTGACCAAACACTTGGTCACATTGAGCTCATTATGATGATGCATTACCGAGTGGGCCCAGAGATACCTCTCCGTCATACGGAGTGAAAAATCCCAATCTCGATTCGTGCCAACCCAACAGACACTTTCGGAGATACCCGTAGTGCACCTTTATAGTCACCCAGTTACGTTGTGACGTTTGGCACACCCAAAGCACTCCTACGATATCTGGGAGTTGCACAATCTCATGGTCTAAGGAAATGATACTTGACAATTAGAAAAGCTCTAGCTAAGCGAACTACACGATCTTTGAGTTATGCTTAGAATTGGGTCTTGTCCATCACATCATTCTCCTAATGATGTGATCCCGTTATCAATGACATCCAATGCCCATAGTCAGGAAACCATGACTATCTGTTGATCAACGAGCTAGTCAACTAGAGGCTCACCAGGGACATGTTGTGGTCTATGTATTCACACGTGTATTACGATTTCCGGATAACATAGTTATAGCATGAATAATAGACAATTATCATGAACAAAGAAATATAATAATAACCATTTTATTATTGCCTCTAGGGCATATTTCCAACAGTCTCCCACATGCACTAGAGTCAATATTCTAGTTATGTGATGAATCGAACACCCATTGCATTCTGGTGTTGATCATGTTTTGCCCTAGGGAGAGGTTTAGTCAACGGATCCGCTACATCCAGGTCCGTATGTACTTTACAAATATCTATGTCTCCATCTTGAACGTTTTCACGGATGGAGTTGAAGCGACGCTTGATGTGCCTGGTCTTCTTGTGAAACCTGGGCTCCTTGGCAAGTGCAATAGCTCCAGTGTTGTCACAGAAGAGTGTGACCAGCCCCGACGCATTGGGTATGACTCCTAGGTCGGTGATGAACTCCTTCACCCAGATTGCTTCATGCGCTGCCTCCGAGGCTGCCATGTACTCCGCTTCACATGTAGATCCCGCCACGACGCTTTGCTTGCAACTGCACCAGCTTACTGCCCCACCATTCAAAATATACACGTATCCGGTTTGTGACTTAGAGTCATCTAGATATGTGTCGAAGCTAGCGTTGACGTAACCCTTTACGACGAGCTATTCGTCACCTCCATATACGAGAAACATGTCTTTAGTCCTTTTCAGGTACTTAAGGATGTTCTTGACCGCTGTCCAGTGTTCCTTGCCGGGATTACTTTGGTACCTTCCTACCAAACTTACGGCAAGGTTTATATCAGGTCTGGTACAGGTCATGGCATACATGATAGACCCTATGGCTGAGGCATAGGGGATGACACTCATCTCTTCTTTATCTTCTGCCGTGGTCGGGCGTTGAGCCGAGCTCAATCTCACACCTTGCAATACAGGCAAGAACCCTTTTTTGGACTGATCCATATTGAACTTCTTCAATATCTTATCAAGGTATGTGATTTGTGAAAGACCTATGAGGCGTCTTGATCTATCTCTATAGATTTTGATGCCTAATATGTAAGCAGCTTCTCCAAGGTCCTTCATTGAAAAACACTTATTCAAGTAGGCCTTTATGATGTCCAAAAGTTCTATATCATTTCCCATCAAAAGTATGTCATCCACATTTAATATGAGAAATGCTACAGAGCTCCCACTCACTTTCTTGTAAGCGCAGGCTTCTCCATAAGTCTGCATAAACCCAAACGCTTTAATCATCTCATTAAAACGAATGTTCCAACTCCGAGATGCTTGCACCAGCCCATAAATGGATCGCTGGAGCTTGCATACTTTGTTAGCATTCTCAGGCTCGACAAAATCTTCCAGCTGCATCATATACAGTTCTTCCTTAAGGTGACCGTTAAGGAATGCCGTTTTGACGTCCATTTGCCATATCTCATAATCATAGTATGCGGCAATTGCTAACATGATTCGGACGGACTTTAGCTTCGCTACGGGAGAGAATGTCTCATCGTAGTCAATCCCTTGAACTTGTCGATAACCCTTAGCGACAAGTCGAGCTTTATATATGGTAACATTACCATCCGCGTCCGTCTTCTTCTTAAAGATCCATTTGTTTTCTATCGCTCGCCGATCATCAGGCAAGTCTGTCAAAGTCCACACTTTGTTTTCATACATGGATCCTATCTCGGATTGAATGGCTTGAAGCCATTTGTTGGAATCTGGGCCCGCCATCGCTTCTTCATAGTTCGAAGGTTCACCATTGTCCAACAACATGATTTCCAAGACAGGATTGCCGTACCACTCTGGTGCGGAACGTGTCCTTGTGGACCTTCGAAGTTCAGTAGGAGCTTGATCCGAAGTATCTTGATCATCATCATTAACTTCCTCTCTTGTCGGTGCTGGCACCACAGGAACATTTTCCTGAGTTGCGCTACTCACCGTTTCAAGAGGTAGTACTTCATAAAGCTCTACTTTCCTCCCACTTAATTCTTTCGAGAGAAACTCTTTCTCCAGAAAGGACCCGTTCTTGGCAACAAAGATCTTGCCTTCGGATCTTAAGTAGAAAGTATACCCTATGGTTTCCTTAGGGTATCCTATGAATACGCATTTTTCCGACTTGGGTTCGAGCTTCTCAGGTTGAAGTTTCTTGACATAAGCATCGCATCCCCAAACTTTTAGAAACGACAGCTTAGGTTTCTTCCCAAACCATAATTCATACGGCGTCGTCTCAACGGATTTAGACAGTGCCCTATTTAAAGTGAATGTAGTTGTTTCTAGAGCGTGTCCCCCAAATGATAGCGGTAAATCAGTAAGTGACATCATAGATCGCACCATATCCAATAGAGTGCGATTACGACGTTCGGACACACCATTTTGCTGAGGTGTTCCAGGCGGCGTGAGTTGTGAAACAATTCCACATTTTCTTAAGTGCGTACCAAATTCATGACTTAAATATTCACCCCCACGATCTGATCGTAAGAACTTTATCTTTCGGTCATGTTGATTCTCCACCTCATTCTGAAATTCCTTGAACTTTTCAAAGGTCTCAGACTTGTGTTTCATCAAGCAGACATACCCATATCTACTCAAGTCATCAGTGAGAGTGAGAACATAACAGTATCCTCCGCGAGCCTCAACGCTCATTGGACCGCACACATCAGTATGTATGATTTCCAATAAGTTGGTTGCCCGCTCCATTGTTCCGGAAAACGGAGTCTTGGTCATCTTGCCCATGAAGCATGGCTCGCATGTGTCAAATGATTCATAATCTAGAGACTCTAAAAGTCCATCAGCATGGAGCTTCTTCATGCGCTTGACACCAATGTGACCAAGGCGGCAGTGCCACAAGTATGTGGGACTATCGTTATCAACTTTACATCTTTTGGTATTCACACTATGAATATGTGTAACATTACGCTCGAGATTCATTAAGAATAAACCATTCACCAGCGGGGCATGACCATAAAACATATCACTCATATAAATAGAACAACCATTATTCTTGGATTTAAATGAGTAGCCATCTCGAATTAAACGAGATCCTGATACAATGTTCATGCTCAAAGCTGGTACTAAATAACAATTATTGAGGTTCAAAACTAATCCCGTAGGTAAATGTAGAGGTAGCGTGCCGACGGCGATCACATCGACCTTAGAACCATTCCCGACGTGCATCGTCACCTCGTCCTTCGCCAGTCTCCGCTTATTCCGTAGCTCCTGCTTTGAGTTACAAATATGAACAACCGCACCGGTATCAAATACCCAGGAGCTACTACGAGCACTGGTAAGGTACACATCAATTACATGTATATCACATATACCTTTGGTTTTGCCGGCCTTCTTGTCCGCTAAGTACTTGGGGCAGCTCCGCTTCCAGTGACCACTCCCCTTGCAATAAAAGCACTCAGTCTTAGGCTTGGGTCCATTGCTTGACTTCTTCCTAGCAACTAGCTTACCAGGCGCGGCAACTTCCTTGCCTTCCTTCTTGAAGTTCTTCTTACCCTTGCCCTTCTTGAACTTAGTGGTTTTATTCACCATCAACACTTGATGTTCCTTTTTGATCTCCACCTCCGCTGATTTCAGCATTGAATATACCTCAGGAATGGTCTTTTCCATCCCCTGCATATTGAAGTTCATCACAAAGCTCTTGTAGCTCGGTGGAAGCGACTGAAGGATTTTGTCAATGACCGCGTCATCCGGGAGATTAACTCCCAGCTGAGTCAAGCATTTGTGCAACCCAGACATCTTGAGTACGTGCTCACTAACAGAACTATTTTCCTCCATCTTACAGCTGAAGAATTTGTCGGAGACTTCATATCTCTCGAACCGGGCATGAGCTTGGAAAACCATTTTCAGCTCCTCAAACATCTCATATGCTCCGTGTTGCTCAAAACACTTATGGAGCCCCGGTTCTAAGCTGTAAAGCATGCTGCACTGAACGAGGGAGTAATCATCAGCATGAGACTGCCAAGCGTTCATAACGTCTTGGTTCTCTGGGATTGGTGCTTCACCTAGCGGCGCTTCTAGGACATAATATTTCTTGGCTGCTATGAGGATGATCCTCAGGTTCCGGACCCAGTCCGTATAGTTGCTGCCATCGTCTTTCAGCTTGGTTTTCTCTAGGAACGCGTTGAAGTTTAGGTGGACATGAGCGTTGGCCATTTGATCTACAAGACATATTGTAAAGATTTTAGACTAAGTTCATGATAATTAAGTTCATCTAATCAAATTATTTATGAACTCACACTTAGACAGACATCCCTCTAGTCATCTAAGTAAAACATGATCCGAGTCAACTAGGCCGTGTCCGATCATCACGTGAGACGGACTAGTTAACATCGGTGAACATCTTCATGTTGATCGTATCTTCTATACGACTCATGCTCGACCTTTCGGTCTTCCGTGTTCCGAGGCCATGTCTGTACATGCTAGGCTCGTCAAGTCAACCTAAGTGTATTGCGTGTGTAAATCTGCCTTACACCCGTTGTATTCGAACGTTAGGATCTATCACACCCGATCATCATGTGGTGCTTCGAAACAACGAACCTTCGCAATGGTGCACAGTTAGGGGGAACACTTTTCTTGAAATTATTATGAGGGATCATCTTACTTACTACCGTCGTTCTAAGTAAACAAGATGAAAAACATGATAAACATCACATGCAATCAAATAGTGACATGATATGGCCAATATCATATAGCTCCTTTGATCTCCATCTTCGGGGCTCCATGATCATCTTCGTCACCGTCATGACACCATGATCTCCATCATCATGATCTCCATCATCGTGTCTCCATGAAGTTGCTCGCCGACTATTACTTCTACTACTATGGCTAACGCGTTTAGCAATAAAGTAAAGTAATTCACATGGCGTTTCTCAATGACACGCAGGTCATACAAAAAATAAAGACAACTCCTATGGCTCCTGCCGGTTGTCATACTCATCGACATGCAAGTCGTGATTCCTATCACAAGAACATGATCTCATACATCACATATATATCATTCATCATTCGTCACAACTTTTGGCCATACCACATCACAAAACACTTGCTGCAAAAACAAGTTAGACGTCCTCTAATTGTTGTTGCAAGTTTTTTACGTGGCTTCTATAGGTGATCTAGCAAGAACGTTTTCTTGCCTACGTACAAGCCACAACGTGATTTGCCAACGTCTATTTACCCTTCATAAGGACCCTTTTCATCGAATCCGCTCCAACTAAAGTGGGAGAGACAGACACCCGCTAGCCACCTTATGCAACTAGTGCATGTCAGTCGATGGAACCTGTCTCATGTAAGCGTACGTGTAAGGTCGGTCCGGGCCGCTTCATCCCAAAATACCGCTGAAGCAAAATAAGACTAGTAGTGGCAAGAAAGTTGACAACATCTACGCCCACAACAAATTGTGTTCTACTCGTGCAAAGAGAACTACGCATAGACCTAGCTGATGCCACTGTTGGGGAACGTTGCATAAAATAAAAAATTTCCTACGTTCACCAAGATCAATCTAGGAGTTCATCCAGCAACGAGAGAGAGGATTGCATCTACATACCCTTGTAGATCGCGAGCGGAAGCGTTCAAGAGAACGGGGTTGAGGGAGTCGTACTCGTCGTGATCCAAATCACCGGAGATCCTAGCGTCGAATGGACGACACCTCCGCGTTCAACACACGTACGGTCAGCGTGACGTCTCCTCCTTCTTGATCCAGCAAGGGGGAAGGAGAGGTTGATGAAGATTCAGCAGCACGACGGCGTGGTGGTGGATGCAGCAGGGATCCGGCAGGGCTTCGCCAAGCTTCTGCGGGAGGGAGAGGTGTAGCAAGAGGGAAAGGAGGCGCCAAGTGCAAGGGTGTGGCTGCCCTCCCCCTCT
>NC_041381.1:388617741-388622046 GCF_002162155.2 Triticum dicoccoides
GCCGGCCCTGGAGATGGGATCTCCAGGGGGGGCGGCCAGGGGAAGGCTTGCCCCCCAAGGCAAGTGGAGGCGCCCCCCCACCCTAGGGTTTCCAACCCTAGGCGCAGGGGGTCCCAAAGGGGGGGCGCACCAGCCCACCAGGGGCTGGTTCCCCTTCCCACTTCATCCCATAGGGCCCTCCGGGATAGGTGGCCCCACCCGGTGGACCCCCGGGACCCTTCCGGTGGTCCCGGTACAATACCGGTGACCCCCGAAACTTTCCCGGTGTCGAGGATTCAATTAACCCAGTATACAATTCCCTTTGTCAATCGGTACGTTACTTGCCCGAGACTCAATCGTCGGTATCCCAATACCTCGTTTAATCTCGTTACCGGCAAGTCACTTTACTCGTACCGTAATGCATGATCCCGTGACCAAACACTTGGTCACATTGAGCTCATTATGATTATGCATTACCGAGTGGGCCCAGAGATACCTCTCCGTCATACGGAGTGACAAATCCCAATCTCGATTTGTGCCAACCCAACAGACACTTTCAGAGATACCCGTAGTGCACCTTTATACTCACCCAATTACGTTGTGACGTTTGGCACGCCCAAAGCACTCCGACGGTATCCGGGAGTTGCACAATCTCATGGTCTAAGGAAATGATACTTGACAATTAGAAAAGCTCTAGCTAAACGAACTACACGATCTTTGAGCTATGCTTAGAATTGGGTCTTGTCCATCACATCATTCTCCTAATGACGTGATCCTGTTATCAATGACATTCAATGCCCATAGTCAGGAAACCATGACTATCTGTTGATCAACGAGCTAGTCAACTAGAGGCTCACCAGGGACATGTTGTGGTCTATGTATTCACACGTGTATTACGATTTCCGGATAACACAGTTATAGCATGAATAATAGACAATTATCATGAATAAAGAAATATAATAATAACCATTTTATTATTGCCTCTAGGGCATATTTCCAACATGAACCCCTCCATGATGGTGTCTAGATTGGATCTGGTGGTTCGGGACTTTGCGGCGGCTGGAATTGATTTTCGTCGACTCCCCTGGGGTTTCTGGAATATTGGGGTATTTATAGAGCAAATAGGCGGTTCAGGGGGCACCTGAGGTGGGCACAACCCACCTGGGTGTGCCTGGGCCCCCAGGGGCGCCCTGCTGGGTTGTGCTCCCCTCGGAGAACCCCCGAGGTGCTTTCTGGCCCACTGGATGTCTTCTGGCCAAAAAAATAATCCTCAAGAAGTTTCGCTCCGTTTGGACTCCGTTTGATATTGATTTCCTGCGATGTAAAAAACATGCAGAAAATAGCAACTGGGCACTATGTGATTAGGTTAGTACCAAAAAATGATATAAAATGACTATAAAATGGTTGTAAAACATCCAAGAATGATAATATAACAACATGGAACAATAAAAAAATTATAGATATGTTGGAGGTGGCGGTCCCGCTCCAGGAGCTGGAGCCGGAGGAGGCGGGATGTCGCCCCTCATGATGCACTTGGTGATGGCGCACTGCCGGAGCATGTGCATGAATGGCCTCGCGCCGCTGTAGTGCTTGCAGGGAGTGTCGAGCATCTCGTCAGAGCTCATGGCGGGTTGCCACGCCGTCTTGCCGGTTTATCGACGCTTGGCGGCCGGCTCGGGCGTGGACGCCTACTCGGCGGTCGCGACGAGGCAGTTGTCGTAGCACTGAGCCGACTGGTCGGCTTTGCGCCTGTTGGTCTGCTGGCGGCTGCTCTCGCCAGCCGGCTTGGGAGGCGGAACCGGCTTCGCCTTGCCGGCTTTGTCCAGCGCCACCTGGATCTTCATGGCGGAGTTGGCGTTGGCGTACCCTTCCGCCGTCACCATGAGCGCGTCCATGGTGGACGGCTCGGAGCGTAGGAGCTTGTGCTTGAGGAGGGTGTCATCTCGGCAACCGCTGATGAAGTACTGGATGGCTTGGACCTCGTGGACGCCCTCAGAGCTATTCAGGAGCTCGGTCCAGCGTGTGAGGTACTCGCGGCCGGTCTCCGTCGGCCCCTGCACGCACATGGCGAGCTGGCTGGGGTGTCCGGGCCGCTTGTAGGTGCCGGTGAAGTTGCACACAAAGGCCTACTTGAAGTCGACCCACGCGTTGATGCTTCCAGCCGATAGGCTGTTCAGCCACGTGCGGGCCGAGCCTTGGAGCATGAGCGGGGTGTAGCGCACGGCGAGGCGGCGATTGCCGCCTGTGATGCCAATGGCAGCGGTGTAGTCGATGAGCAAGTCCTACGACTTGATGATGCCGTTGTACTTGGGGGTGTCGCGGGGAGCGTGAACCCTTTGTGGAAGGGCTCATCCTGGATGCGCGGGCCAAAGCAAGCGGGCCCGCCTGCATTGTTCTCCTCCAGCTCCAAGGAGAGGGCGAGCTGGTTGAGGCAGTGGCAAGCGTCGGTGTCGTCAATGGCGTGCGGGCCTAGCCGGCTAGCGACCATGCCACGAGGGGCTGGGTCGGCTGAAGCCGGACGACGGGCGGGTTGCGAAGGAGGATCGTGCCGGCGCCGATCTTTCGCGGCCGGCTCGTCGGCCAAGCCGCCGGTAGTCACCAGAGCGCGGTTGCGCCGGGTCCGGGTGCGGCCGAAATGAGCTTCGCTGGATGGCGAAGACGCCGTGTTCTACTGCTCGGGGTCATCGGGATGGCACGAGGCGGATCCCGCGGGCTTGTTGAGGCGGTCCTGCTGCGCGTTAGCGTCAAGAGGCTCGTTTACCCGCTGCAGGCGGTCTTTCAGCTCCTCGCCCTCCAGCTGGTCCAAACCGACTGTGGCTGCCTGTGCGGCGCGCATGTTCTTCACAGGGGTCTCGTAGTCGAGCGAGAGCGCGCCAAGGGCTTGGTTCGGCAGCGGTGGACGTGAAGCCGTAGGCGACGTCACGCTCCCGTTGAGCGGAGTTCAGATAGGTCCAGCAGGCGTTGGCGATCTTCTTCCAGTCGGGCCCGGGTCTCGGCGGCGTTGCTGGCATCGACTTCGGTGGCGATGGGGACGCAGAGGCTCTCTATCATGGCGCGCAACGGGTTGGGCGCGTTGACGCGTTCCGCTGCGGCCTTGGCTTCGACGGCCTTCCTCACAGCGCTAGACGAGGAGGAGCCGATGTCGGTGGCGAATACCTCCACCCGGATGCAGAGGTCCATCACCTCGGCGGAAGCGCCATCGCCGAGGAAGATGGGAGAGTCGGAGACGTCGAGCACCTTTCCGGGGTACTCGTTGGCCGCGGGCGCATCGGAGAAGCGCAGCGCGGCGAAGGAGGTGGCGAGTGCGTCAATGACGTCGTCTGCCAGCATGACGGGCTCACCGGAGTCGGAGAGGAGCCCTGTCTGGAACATGTCTCCGGCTGGGACCTCGAGCTGCCCCACGGTGGGTGCCAACTGTCGTGGTGTTCGCACGTCAGATGCCAAAGGATGACTAAAGAGAGGAGGAGGCTCGAGGGCACCAATGGGCTTCAGACGCGAGGTCGGCATGAGATAGCGAGGGATGCAAGACATACCCAGGTTCAGGGCTCTCCGGAGAGATAACACCCCTAGTCCTGCCAAGTGTGGTTTATATGTAATAGTACAGAGTTGCTCCTTGAGCTGTTTGGAGGAAGGAGGAAGACTAGCCAAGGCTTAGGCTGCTCCCTTCCCTGGTGTGTGTGGCCTGAGTACGTGCGTCTCTGCCAGTGTACATGAGGGCTCCTGGGGAGTTTTATAGGTCAACCCCCCAGGGTTACAATGGTAAAGATACAAGGTCGTGGGGCTGGGTTGTCATCGTCTGGGAAGCCGGTGCTGGGACCCGCCGGGTGTCAGGGCTCGCCGGATTCTTCGGGCGCAGGCCCCGTGTGCCAGAGGGCATTATTCGTCGTCTTGTCGATCGTCATGGGGTGGCCGGGTGGCGCACTGCCAGGTCGCCGTCTGCTGGCATCAGCCGTGACGATGGGTGCGATGTATCCACGTCGGCCTCGGTCAGCAGGGTAGGTGGGGCACTGTTGCCATGCCTCTGCCGGTCAGAGGAGTTGGTGGGGCACTGTGGCCATGCTCATCCCCTTAATGGAGACTCGTCCCATCGCACGCCTTGGATGGGACGGGAGCTGACCCGTGGCTGGGTTGAGGAACACGCCACGGGGGAATCGGCTTGCTGGGGAAGTCTTGGTGCGCCGGGTTCTGCCGGCTTGCGCCAGCCGTTAGGGCTGGGTTGATATCTTGGCCGGGTCGAAGAGTTCGGCCGAGTTGAGGGACTTGGCCGGGTTGAGGAACCCGGCCAAGTGCGGGCCGGATTGAGGGGCGATGCTGGCCCCAATGTTT
>NC_041381.1:388622243-388625526 GCF_002162155.2 Triticum dicoccoides
GACATAAATCTTACCAATTCTGTGATTTTAAAGATCTGAGATCCTGAAAACTGTAGTTCCATGGAATTGCACTATAGCCCGCTCCGCTCCAGATTTTCAACTCCGTAGAGTTCGAGCGTTTAGCGCCGCTCCGCCGGCTCCAGGAGCAGAGTTGAGGAGTGGAGAGAGCCCGAACACGCTCTAAGACCACATAAAAATTTTGTCCTATTTTATTTGACATTTCAAAAAATATTTTTGGACCCGGGAGCATGCGCTTCCGGGAGCCAAATTGAATTTCTGGATTGTCATCTTGCTATATTTAAAAATGAAACAAATAATGGATGATGCACCATCTACTCCACTAATAAGTACACCACCTACTCCTATCACACATACTGAGGTTGAAGTGAATTTTTCTAGAGCTATCAGAGAATGTGACCCCGATAAAGATCCAAATGTTTCGATAATATTTTCTAAAAAGCAGCTTTAAGCGACATTTTTTACCCAATGATGAATTTTGTGCTTATCCCATTTTATGTTGAAGGTGATGCTTGTGATTTTCCCATGAAACCCGACGTTATTAATAATTATTAATCTCTTAGCTTTCAAGGATTGTGGGATGAAAATGTTTTTGATCATATCCATAAAGGCGAGATCTTGTTAAACTTTTCTATGGCACTAGCCTTTCACACTTTATTCTTAGGCTGTTCTCTTTCTCACTTGGAGGATATGCTAGAAGATGGCTCAGTAAATTGCCACCCGGAAGTATAACAAGTTATCAAGATTGTCTTTTTGCTTTAATGAAAAAAATATGCCATTACACAAATGTCATTGTTGTACTTAGAGACATTTTTTCTTCTAAAACCAAGCATGCTGCTTTACCTCAAGCTTGGGGGAGGTTTTGTGAGCTAAAAAGAAAGAATCCACATACTAGATTAAGGATCACACCTTGATTGGTATATTTATCAGATCAGAGGCCACAGAAGTAGAACAACTCGGGATCGTTGAGGAGGTGGGTCCCCCAACATATTTTAAAGGAGGAGTAATGTGTTTGTATTTGACTAAAAACGCAACAACAACAATGATATTCATCGTTAACATTTGGAAAGATCGACCGCTATAATTGTCAAATATTCAGGCCAAACCATTCTTGTTTGATCCAGCCGATCATCTACTACTCATAGTACTTTGTAGTTGGGCGATAAATTGCCGGTTGTTCATGTAATTTTTCTTGTACTAGATTTTGTGGCAAGCAAACATGCTTTGCCCATTGTTTAGTGCAGAGTGGAACCTACTCAGTGCTCACATTTTCATGAATTTATTTTAGTTTTTCAATTATATTTTTTCCGTGCTATGGTGGACACACGATTACTTCATCAACCTTAAAATATCTAAGTTCAGTTTATCGAAAGTATGAGAGTGTGCCTACAGGTATTGTACATGCACTAATGAGTGTGCATACAGGTATGCGAGTGTGTGCGCGCCTATGTACAGTTTTTTGAGAAAAAAATGCAACTATGGTCTTAATTTGTACTATCTCCGTCCTAATTTGTTAGTCCTCGTATTTAGGGTCATATTTTGACCATGATTTTTAACTAATATAAGATATAATTATACATAGAAGAAAAAATATTTATTAAAAGCTATGTTCAAATACAAATTCAACAATATAATTTTTCATGGCATGCACTAACATCAGTTAAATCTATGGTACGAAGGGGACAATAAACCTAGTAACAAGTTTCGAAAGTTTCACCTGTATATATAGTTTGCCAAACATTTCAGTCCAAACCTTCTCGTTTGATCCAACGGCCGTGGAGTCCATGTGCGAGTTGCCCCCATCGGCCATCGCGACAGAGCACCGGCAGCAGAGCGAGCGAAAGGAAGCCACGACAGCAAGGGAGGAGGAGAGGCAGCCGTCGCCGACACTGATCCCCCGAGCGGATTAGAGAACTCGCCTCCATCGAAGATCTGAATCCCCTCCTCCTGCTTTCGGAACTCGGATCATCCCTTCCTTCATTCCCGATCGATGCGGATACAGCCTCCTCCGGATCCGCGGATCTAGCCTTCTGTGCTGCTGCAGCAGCTGCCGCTGCTCGATTGATTGGCGGGGGAGATGAGGTTCTGGAGGGACGGCGGCGCGAGCGGGAGCGGGCGGGACCTCAACGGCGGGATGCCCTACGGCCAGGTGCGCGTCCTCGTCGTCGGCGATTCAGGTCAGTCTTCCGATTTAAGAACTCGTATCTTACCTAGGATGGGACATGTTCGGACGCTCTAGGAGGCCTGATGGTACGGATTGAGAACCACGGCGTTCAACTAGTTACACGTTAGCACGAGAATGTTATCATTAATTCTAGTAGGGCACATCTAGAGTTATTGCACATCTAAGTGATTCAATCATCAAACATAAAAAGGAAATGAAAATAAAAAAAATAAAATACCCGCACGAATCTCTGCGTAAAATCAAGGATATATGACTTAGACGTGCTTTAGCAAAACTTTAACTTTGGTACGACGGGCGAAACTGGTTTCAAAATCTGTCTATATTATATTTACCAACCAACTGAACATGATTTATTTTTAGGGGCTATTTAGCAGTTGCCTTGATAGATGTTGTTCATAACCCTGGTGTGCCGATTCTAAATGTGGTGTGGGTTTCTTCTGCCTTGAGTTGTATATATATTGAATGGATGGACAAACGGCAGCTCCTTTTTAGTTTTAGGATTTACTAGCACAACACCCGTGCTTTGCTATGGAGCAGACACCAGCTGACATGAACAAGGTGATAATGCAACTAAATGAATCAAACAGATTATTAAGTGATATGTATAAGGCCAATGAAACATTTGAAAGTGGCAACCACAACTATAGCACACAGAGTGAGCAAGACGCGGTTCTTGACGGTGGAGACCTGAAGACGGCATTGTGGTGGCGGCCACAACTGTCCATAATGTTGGCCGCCATCTCGATAGTGCCTTTGCAGGTGAGGGTGAAGCCCTGGCAGGATTTGAAACAAGGGTCCGTCTCCAACTCCTTAACCACGGCCTCCACGATGTCTACTGTGATGGAGCCAGATTGGAGGAAGTCCACGTCATAGACGGCGTGGCAACTGTCCATGGTGTTTCGCTGCATCCCAATGGTGCTGGTGTGGATGAGCGCAGAGCCCCAGCCGGAGTTGAAACAAGGGTTCGTCTCTAGCTCCTGCACCAATCACGGCATCCAGCCTAATGGAGCCAGACCGGAGCAAGTCCGCTGACTGCCATGTCCAAGAATCCACCTGCCCCCAAAATCAAGAAGCGTTCTT
>NC_041381.1:388625717-388666012 GCF_002162155.2 Triticum dicoccoides
GGGGTGAGTAGGCAACGACCAAATTAAAATATTTTTCTTAGTTGCGTTTAGAGCCTAGTGCAGAAATGTAAGTTCTCTAGATATGCAACTAGGTGATACACCCTACACGATGCATTACAACAAGCTAGCAAGCTACACAAGGAGTCAAACAAGCAAGTAATAAACAACGAAAGTGATGGAGACGATGAGTAATCCAAAGTTCACACACTTGGGGGTGTGCTAATCTCCGCTGGAGAGGTGGGGAACAACGAATGCTCCCACGACAACGAATGCCTCACCTTATGTCTCTGAGAACCTTTGTCAACAAATGCCCAAGTTCCCTCTCACTAGGGGGTAGCTCTTGGGGCGAGCTCCAAATCCTCACAAACGAGTCTGAGGCACAATGAATCGGAAGCTCCCGGGAAATACCAACCGTCTAGGGTTCCCCACAAACTAAGAGTAACAAGATTAGCTAGGATCATGTGGAGAATCAACAAGCTCGAGTTTTGATTGGATGGATTTGTAGGGGTGATCCTCTTGCTCTCTCTAAAATATGGACTAGATTGAGTGGCTAGAGAGAGAGAGAGAGAGAGAGAGAGAGGAATTGAAGGTTTAAGCTTTTGTATTATTGGAGGAAAGAATAATGGAGTTGTCACCCTCCTTTGGAGCAGAAGGGTGCCTTATATAGGTCCACCAAAAATCTGTTCGTTATGCTTGCTGTCCAGAAAAGTCGGACAGTCCGACCAAAGTAGGACTGTAACTTCCTTTGACTTTATCAAGAGCCCTAGACAAAGTCGGACCCCCATGTCAGACAGTCCGACAAAGGTCGGATACTCCGATTTGGTTCAGACAGAACAAACAACAGCAAAAGAGGGGATGATTAAGCGCTCTTTCTCTCATAGGATGTGGGTGTATTTGGCTTTGATTTGTTTAGTGATTCCCACACAAAATTCATGGCGAATCCCCTCTTAATAGTACGACGTACCTATGACTCAAACGAGAAATCGTTGGTGTATATGATTTTGGCATGCCGTCTTCTTTTGTCGTTTTAGCTTGTGGGGTCGCCAACTAACCATATGTTTCATTTCCGTTGATGTGTAAACTGGACACATGTGCGGAACATAGTTAGTCATCTAATCTTTATTGCCATTAACACCAAAACCCCCATTAGGGGCGGATGCCCTTTCACTTGGACAAAAACCGCTGCCGGAATGCCATGAGGCTTCTTCAGGAGGCAGGAAAGATTCTGGGAAACACCAGGGCGCACCTTGTACAACTCGGTGGTGGCGGTGATTACTGGCGCTGGTCTCGTCGCTGTGGCAGTGACTCGATGGAGGGTTAGGGATTGTTCGACGGTCTTCCTTGGTGGCTTCTAGCGTGCTTTTCCACTGGATGAGACGTGCAACACCCTCCTCCGAGTCTATTGGTGATGTAGTCGTGGGCACTGTCCTCCACGCCTCCTCATTGGCATGTCTCCGTATTCTGTTGACCGTCTCGCCGCAGCACCCGACATGGAGTCCTCCGCATCAACGACACCATTCCCCCCTGCAGGAGGGAGTATCTGAGGTGAGTGGCCGCGGCGTGGCTGCCTCCCCACACGGCGACATGCTCACGGCTGCCACCCCCCATGCTTGGAATCAAGGGACAACTTTTGAAAAACGAATGAAGAAAACCCTGAATGTGTGCACCGTTTTGAAATTGAATCAAGGCACCATCTACTTTTTTGTAGTATTGTAGCTAGAAATAGCTAGTGTTACAAGATACACGTATTCAGGGTTTCTGACTATTTATCCGTGGCTACCCTTGACTATCATGGGATAGTACGACAAGAACATGCAAACACCAGGGTGAGTGAGCAATCTAAACATCATAATCAAGGTAAACCTCCTCAAAGCCCACCCTTGTGGAAGTTCTATCAGAGGAAGCAATTGGAAATTAAAAAATTTCTTGAAGCGACAGCGAATGAAAGCATGAAGCTACATCTTCAGAAAGGGATGCTGCGAGGTTGGTGATTAATTACCAGGTCCTCATGCTTGATATGGAGGTTGACCTCCAGGCGCTCGGAGAGCTTGTGGGTGCACTCCAGCGGGTCTCGACGGCCACATCGTACACCTTGGAGGCCAACATGCCCATCAGGTATTCCATGGCACCTGGCCCATCCAAGTCGTCTACCCGGTCCTCCTACCCAGCGCCGTGTTCCCTCATGCCTACAATGGACCTGCTCCCGCTCTACAGAGACTCCGGCACCAGGTAATCTTCAACTCTGTATGAAGATAATTGGAGAAGGACGACGTAGTTGTCTCGTGGAAGCAGCTTTGCTCAAGCTGCATATTGGATAGAGCTGACTATTCCTGCATGTTAGCTGGTCCCATGTTCTTTCTTTTATAAGCACGCCCCCAGTAGCTGTTCATGAAGTTAAATCCGGATAAAGTTCCTTGAACTTATCCAGCGGCTCCCAGGTGGTCTCTACTGTTGTCAAACCATGCCATTGCACTAGAACTTCCCACTTGTCTTGGCGTCGGCGTACTTGCTCCCACCTTTGCTGGTACTAGAATGACACGCCAATGTTCGATCAATGGAAGGTCTGGGTCAGATGCGGGTGGATCTCCATGAAATTTCTTCAATAGTGCAGCATGCATGGATACATGCAGTAGGTAGATGTAGTTGATAAGCTACTGCACCAATCCTCTCCAAGAGTTGAATAATATTTTGGTGCTAACTTAGCATGTGCTTTGACCGCTAGAGATGCTGCCTAGCGGTTGTGCAGTCTGAGCCAAACCCAGTCTCCTACTGCAAATTCAAGGCTGCGGTGCTAAGTGTCATGTTCCTTTATAGCTTGGAGAAGCCTGTCATGAATTTCCTTTAGGAACTCATCCCGCTCAACGTGGGAGCGCACAACCGCCTCCACATGTGCTGAGCCAGGCTCATATGACACCAACGATGGAGGCGTCCTGCCATAAACCACATGAAAAGGGCTGGTTTTGATAGAACGCTGGAAGCTAGTGTTATAGCAAGATTGTGCCCATGGAAACCACTCAATCCACTCACCAGGATGATTACATGTTAGGCAATGGAGATACATGGAAACGATTCTGTTGACAACCTCAGTCCCGCACATCAGAATAGGGATGGAATGCGGAGCTGAAATTGTTCACACCGATTCAACCAGACCATCTGGTCATCGTTGCCATTGAATGTGCGAAATTCCAGTTTGTGGCATCGATGCACACCCGTGGTATCTGCAATTTTGTGGACCCTGCAGAACAGCAAATTTGAGGACCTGGATGGCATCGACTGAGGAAACCAAAATCCTGGCTGTGAGTTGGGAGGGATCGTCTGCAGGCCCGGTGTCCTGTGAGATGATTCTTGGGACCAGGGCAGTTGCTGTTGTGTTAGAATTGAGGGTGTGGATGTCGTCGTTGTCACCAGGTTGGCAGCCAGATTAGGTACTATACTGCCTCTCAGAAAAGGCAAGGATGGAGGCCACTGCAAGATGCCACCACCTCCTCCTTGCACCCCCGGGCTCTGCTCTAGTGACTTGAATAGCGAATCCAGAGGTGCAAACTCCTTGTTGAATTTATTGCTCAGCGCGGCAATTGCTGCCAACACATCTTCGTTGGGATTGGTCTTTTCAGGCGCATCGTCAGCCATGGTGGCTAGCTCTAATACCAGATGTTGCAGCCGATGTTTGCTATGGAGGTTGTATGGCGGGGCACTCGCTGGCGCAAGGGTCGTCACCGTGATACAGTAGAGGGGTAGTGGAGAAAGGATGGGGAATTAGGTAGGTAGAAGAAAGCACAGGCAGGGAATAGATATTTCATTGCTTGCCCTCCCTACAGGAGGATACATCCTTATATAGACCCTTTAGATATGCTACTGTTCTCTAAACAGTAATTCCACACACGCTGGATACTCGACTAAGTTGGGTCCATCTAAGAGACAACTGGACTCTACCCACAAACAGACTCTTCTAGTAGGACGCATACACACCCTGGATACTTCTAGATTAAGCTTAGGAGACAACTGGACTCTTAAGATGCCACAGCAGTACACTGGTACAATGGTAATCATACCAGAACCAATCCGGACAATCGAACGAACGTAGATCGCGGAGAGACAATGACCGGTAGATCTAGAGAAACGGTAATTGAATAATCGACACCCCAGTCTGAATATATGATACCGTAGTCTGAATAATTGACACGGTGGTCGATGGAGAACAGACACGCGTGGACAAGGTGTTGGATCTTTACGGTTCGGCCGCCCAATCCAACCGGAGCAGCGGGGGGATGGGCTTCGATCGGGGCCGGATGCGTCCGGTCGGGCGTTTGCACAAGGTGACATGCGCATGGGGATGGGGCTGATCCAGAAGCCAGGGAAGCAGATGGACGGGCGTGAGAGGCCGGATTCGGTTCTATATTGGAGGGGGAGCTCCGGTCTAGGCAGAGGAGGCAGCCCAGCAGCGGTCTGATCTGGCCAGGGCATTGCTGACGGTTGGAGGATGAGATCGATCCAGAGGAAAATTAATCGAAATGAGACCGAAAATATATTGATCGTCCAAGACCGATCTGAAGAAACCGATAGAGAGAGGAGGACGAGTCGCGGTGTCTGGAATAAACTCTAAACCTTGACTCTTGATACCATGCTAGAGGAGCAACTTGATTGTATTACCATAGCCCATGGGGAGAATATATGGTACAGGAGACTTGGGGTACACGTAAGGAAACCTAGACCAATGAGTACATATAGAAACCTAGACCAATACTAATACTGCTTAACGCATACCATTGTGATCAACTTGTAGAGATGCTCAAGTACTGTTTGTAGAAGTTTAACTTGTTACTGTTTAGTTTTAATGGACATGACGAATTTTCCTTCTTTTCTTTTTCCAGGTGTGGGGAAATCTTCATTGGCACGTCTCATTCTTCATGGTTCTGCGATTGCTCAACCGACCCAAACAATTGGATGTACAGTTGATGTAAAAGTATGTAATGCAGTGTGCTCACTCCGTCATTTCAGCAGTATATTCTGATAGAATTGTTTACTCAACCGTTTCAGCATATTACTTACGGAAGCCCAGGGAGTTCATCTAATAGCGTCGTCGGTGATGCTGAAAGGAACTTCTTTGTTGAGCTTTGGGATGTTTCAGGGCACGATCGCTACAGAGATTGCCGTTCACTTTTTTATTCACAAATTAATGGTACACCATTCTCTTTATACCAATATAATATTCTGGCCTTTGCTTCCCTACTAATCTGGTTCAGTCATCTTATATGGCACAATATACATTTCTAATATTATTTGCTTCTCAACCAGTATTAACAACAAATTTCTCGTATAAAATACAGTGACAAATTTGCATATTTGCTACTAGCTGTTTAACTCACAACTGCTGAGCTTTCTGAGATTCTGCGACTTCAGTAATTCATTCTCTGGTGTTCCTATTTAACTGTCTTATCTCTTATCACCACAAAGTGTAGATAGCAACTTCTTTTAGTATGACATTTCCTGATTCTCAATTTGATAGAATCAATGCATTCTTTCTATTGTGCCCGAGTGATTTCAGATATGCGTTTCAAGTTTTCCATAGCAACTAGGTATTACAAATCCGTGTTAGTACACCAGATAATACAGATCCTGTATTCACTTCTCCATAATTATTCATCAGGTGTCATATTTGTTTATGACCTATCTCAGAGGAAGACAAAGACAAATTTGAGCAAGTGGGCAGTTGAGGTTGCTGAGTCTGGGACCTTTTCAGCTCCTCTTGGGTCTGGTGGTCCAGGAGGCCTTCCAGTTCCTTACCTAGTAATTGCTAACAAAGTAGACATTGCTCCAAGAGATGGTAGAAGAGTTAGCAGTGGAAATCTTATTGATGTTGCTCGTCAATGGGTTGACAAGCAAGGCCTACTTCCATCGAGTGAAGAACTTCCACTTGTGGATAGCTTCCCTGGCAATTCTGGTCTGCTCACGGTAATTCTAATGTGCTCTTAGTCACATCTTTCATGTGATGTCTTTACATTTCCATGAAAAAAGAACTTTACTGTAATGCGGTGGACTTTAGCAGTATGACTCTGAATAAAATGTTCTGCTCTGCTCTCATTATTTATGTACTGGTTGGGGTTGACGTTGTTAGTGCCTTAGCAAATGATATGTTGACGTTTGGATGCAGGCTGCAAAAGAGGCAAGATATGATAAAGAAGCTGTGGTTAAGTTCTTCCGCATGGTTTGTGGCTTTGTGCAACAGAATAATTTTCCATTTGAGTAGCAAATAAGAATTCTTGGTACATAAGATTATTTACTAATGTTGTTGAGATTTATCTTTCAGTTGATAAGGAGGAGGTATTTCTCGAATGAACTTCCTGCCCCTAGCCCATGGTCTCTCACTCCCAGAGGGGATACCATTCTTCCTGTAGAAACCATGAATGATGAGGAGTTGTTCAAAAGGAAAAGGTGAGCTCTTTGTCTTATTTTTTTTTGTGTTACTAAGAGCAGGCTAGTGCACTCGGTGAATTGATATTATCTTTGTACTTGTTCATCTGAAATGCATTCGACTGGCTATTTGTCAGGCCATCTTGTAGACACATTTTATTTCCCTCCTTGTTGCAGCTATGGCGGGCAGAGGTACAAATACAACGGTGTCGCCCCACTATCTGCACAGCAGAACGTAGCTCTACCGCTCACTCCCTCTCCGCAGCAGCCAATGTCCTCTTCCGCGGAGAACTACAGATACCACAGATTCTCGTCATCGGCAATTCCTGACAAAAACAATAGTAGGACAAGCCGACTAGACATCAATTTATGATACATGGGCTGATAATCACCACGAAATACAACTTGCGACATGGAAAAAGCACATACTGCCGGGGAAATATTTGAATCTTCCTTTCTGTATTCCTGAGAAGTTCTACTACTGTCTTACTGGCAACACGTGCATGTCGTCGGATATGCCTCTTTTTGTTTATTTTGGTCTATCATTGTTGGATGAGACGATGAGTAGTTAGCATTTCTTTTGTATCTTGTCAAATATTTGTTGAAATTGTTTGGGATTGGAGACAGTGAACATGTATAAAATCAGTAGAAACAATTTAGATGACTATAGTGTTGAACTGTTCTATTCATGATCTAAAGTCACCTGGAACAATAGGAAATGGGACTTAGATTTGACTGCAACTATTATTGACATTGTTCTGGATCATTTTTAGACTGAATGCCAAGCTCATAATTTTGTTTAGTTGAAACTTATTTGTGTGTCTCCAGTGTCAACCGGTATTGCTTGTACTCCGACGACCGCAGCTGCCCATGCCCTTGTTGCCCTGTTCAAGGGTTCGGTATTGCTCGATGGCCTCATTGTCCAACTGTCTAACCTCAACATACTCGCTGAGAGCTCCTCGGCACTTCGGAGAGCCAATTGAGTGTTTGGCTGACATGATCGAGGTGGAGCTTGGAGCTTGGTTGCAGTCGGACATGTTCGGCTGGGGTTAGACGTATATGTATAAGTCGAGTGGCTTGGAAAGTCTGGCGGATCGACAAGGATGTCGGTCAGAATCGACAACAATGATGATTTTAGCGACGGCGACATATGAGTGATGTTGATGTTGATTGACTTCCAAGCGTGTTGGCGATGGTTTGAGGGTTTGTGAGCTTCATCATGGCGATGGAGCGGGGTTGACTCAAGGTGGTGTACACACGGGTGCTTGAAGTCAACGGGCATGAGAGTGTACTGATCATCTATCATGGATACATATTGAAGGTGTAGCCGACTGATGGAGAGGCTGTATTGTAAGACATCAGAGAGTCAACACCTATTTCAATGGGAAAAGCGACGTGCATGTTGTTCGGGCCGTGGTTCAAAGGATACATAAAACTCGACAACGCTCAAGGATGAGCCGGTGGTTCTGTGAAGTGGGGGTTGAGGTGATTTGGGTTAGCAACCCAAGATACTTGATCGGGACAACAAAGCCTAAACAGTAATAAAGGCTAGACATGCTGTAAGCATGAGACACGGCGACATACCAGGACACCGGTGGTCAGACATAGTGTGGAGACGAGGCTCAAGCCATGTTGGCAAGTGGTAATATCAATTTCGTGACTATGTCTATCGAGGTGGGCACATCTGAAGGTGGGCACATCTGAAGGTGGGCTAGAGTTGACCATGAAGAATCTGAGAAAGTGGTGGAAAGTTAAAAAAATGTCAAAACTTAAGAGAGCACATGATCATATATTTTGTAGCGTTCGATGCACATGGCAAAATATGGAGGACAAATGTAGAATGAGACGAGTGATAGAGGTATGAGGCATGAGGCATGTAAAAGACTATCCGGAAAAAGGGACGAGGGAACCGTGAATTTGACCCGAGATGAGTAAAGGTAACAAAAAGTTCCTTCAAGTCCAGGCATGCGGTTAACAATAGAAATGACGGTGAGCTAAAAAAACATCTTATAAGTGGTATCCAGTATGCGAGTTGTTTACCCTCACGCGGATTAATAAAGAGGCTACCGGGGTGACGATACATCAATGTTGTCGGACATGGTGATTTTATGATCGATGTGTGATGGCATTGGACGGATATTCTATTCTGGAGGATTGGGAACACAAAACAAGAGTGCAAAAGAACTTAATTTCCGCGAGAGCTTTGACTATCATGAAGAAAAGAAGGAACTACTGTTGGTGGTGGAGCCATGTGATGTCAAGGGAGTAGCAGCGGAGCTCATGAATAACGGTTCAAGCCCAAGGTACACAGAGATCCGCGCATGACAGCTTCCAGGTCGCGAGGTCATATTTGCCATGGTGGAGTTTTAAAATATGTGTCGAATATTATGCGTACGAGTTGTACTGCAGTTAGACTTGTAATTAGCGGAGGGTTATATATGTGTTTGAGTCAGACATGTGTAACTCGGTCCTATTACATAAAGGCACCCCCGGTAGCCAAATAGGCATGACATAAGCTCGTGAGCTAGACAGAGATCATGAGAGCGATGATCCAGATGCCCGTGGCATGGGTGGCCGGACCGGGCATGTCGCGGTGACCGGAGCGCTGTCTGGTAGCCTCAGCAGGCTTATCATCGACTATATCATGTGATTTGATACATGCGGAGGAGCGCTCGTAGTCATGCATCTACGCAAAAAAGTTTTTGAACTGGACGACACAGGAGGCAGAACTAGAGACCAGAGCAAAGAAAGAGAGACCGAGAGGAGAATTACTTCACCAAGATCCATTCCATGTTCCTCTGTCACATGATCCTCCATTCCTCCAGTGAAAAAACTATCATTAGAGAGATTCCAACCTGTAAGGCTAGGGTTTGTAAATTCTATTCGTACTTTGATTCAAATATCACAATCTGGTTAATCATTCATCTCATTGTGCTAAACTACGTAATACAAAGATGATCCCCTTTCATTTGATCATTTTGTTTGGTTGTTATTTATCTCTAATGTGCGAGTAATTCCCCCGGGCGTGGGAGGAGTAGAGGATTGGTGAAATGTGGCTATGGTTAATTCTTATCTGGATATATTTGTGAGATTGTGTTGATGATCGGTTACTAGGTTGATTATTTATGGCATGTATAATGCTTGTTGTCCAATTTAAGGTCGAGACACATAATCCACAAACCTGCATATGTAAACATCTATTGTCTTATGAATCTGCGACCTCCAGGTGATAGTTGTTGATATCAACAAGAAGGGCAAGAAAAAGCCATGATGATTAAAGCGTTGGCCAGTCTAACAACCTTAACTGCCGAGCTGACAATGAATGATGGTAACGAAAGGCGGACAATAGAGTCAAACAATCCCGACAAGAGGAGTTTGGCTATTCAAGGGTGACCCGCCTACAAAACAATTAGTATGAAGGTTAGCGGCACATAACCGTTGCTAAAGGAACATTCACCATCCACAATTAATCTAACCTTCCCGGGTCTAACTTCTCCATTTTTAGGAAACACCATTTACTTTTAGTTAATTACTTTTATATTATTTACTGCAATTCTTATTAGAGTTTTGTTACTTTTCTCTACAATCATTTTCCCATCATCATCATCATCGTCGTCGTCATCTTCATCATCATCATCATCATCATTCTTGCAGATACCGAACTAGTTAATTCACTCGAGACTAGTGGCACCTCAATGCGACTGAAACACCCACAATAACGCTCACCTGCGCTCTTCGTTGAAAACAATATACATTGGGATAATACTTTCACAAAAGTGTTCTTCAACCAGCCTTGTGCACTTGGAGGACACTATTTTTTGGCGCCGTTGGCCGGGACTTAAGTGCCGAGTGTTAGTTTCTTGACTAATTTTTATGCATTATTGTTGTAGATGCTCACTATTTCACATAGGTTAACTACGGACTCTGGAAGGCAGTATTTGCCCGAATACCTCAAGAGATTCCCGAAGGAAGACTTGTGAAACTTGTAGAAATACTTGACAAATCTTCTACTGTAGATCTTAACGCTTTATTTGCAGAGATGACTATAAATCCAAAAATGCAAAAAACTTTGAAAGAGCTTGGTGCTCCATCAAAAATTCATATTAAATATCCTTTGTTACTCCTACCAGTTATGCTGAAGATTTTGCTATTGATGCTGATTTTATCTTCGAAGTTCAGGATAGAACATTTTCAGGACACATTGATGAACATTCTTATACACATAGTTTTTTTCGAATATCCTTATACACATCTTATGACATTTGATTCTCTCTGTGGTACTTTCATGAAGAAAGATGTGTCACATGAATTCTCCCTATCAGAACTTTTTAGGTGGTATTTGGAAGGTAAAGCCAATGAACGGTTCGATGGGATTTCGTACCATTGCATTGATAGTTGGAAGAATTGTATTGATAGATTTATGTAGAAATTATTTCCTTTCTCCAATATGGCTCAACTCCTGCAGGAGATGGCAACCTTCACCCAGAAGCTAGGAGAATGCTTATCTAAAGCTTTCTAAACTTGTTAATCATGGCCCGACTCATGGTTTTGCTGATCATGGTATCTTCATATATTTTATAATGGATTAATGGTGAATCAAAATATGCTCTTGATTGTAGCAGTAGGAGTATTCATGTCTTTGAGTGTAGAAGAAGGTGAATGTCTTATACATATAATAGTAACTACCGGCAGCTCGGGCTCTTCATTCACGGAGGAAGAGCACATTTGCTTCGATGATGATGATGATGATGATGAGGGTGGTCTTCCAAGGGGAAGGAACCAATGTGTGCCAACGGGGAGGGCACCAACCATGTGTTCCTAGGGGTATTCCAAGGGGAAGGAGTCCGTGATCATCTCCGACGACGAGTAGTAGTTCATTTTAGCTAATTAGCCTACTTTCTCTAGTAGCTGATGCCACGTGATGTTTAACTATGCTATGTTTATTTCAGTTATGCATAACGTGATGTTTAAATATGCACTATCTAGTTTAGTTATCAAAGTCAGACTCAATGGCTATGTGGTTGCTTGTTAAGCTTGTTGTAGTTAACATGCCTTTTTATTTTTAACTCCGTTGGTTTTAGCATGCTAAATATTCACAATCACTCTATTAATGGTAGCGTGGCAATTTTTGTTTTGTTTTAGTATGTACTTACGCAGGGTGGCAACGGGAGATGTTGTGTACCATCGAGATTAGCTTCATCATATGCTTATACTAAATCATTGTTCAATTACAATTTACTTTGTAATACATACTGTTTGCATTTTCGTACATATGTCAAGGGTATAGATCTATACTTGAGATCCACACTTCGAGCTTTTTTATGCATAAGGCAATGAGATATCAATGAACATACATCAGTTAAGAAAATAAGAAAGATGGTAAGTATGAAGACACTGATGATGACAATTAAACTCTTTGTTTACGCTTTATCCAAGACCATCGTGAACTTTAGGATGGTAAAAACATATGAACTTTCTTTTTCCTGCCCACAATGAGTATTTAGGCAACAATATCTGAATATTTCCATTTATATTGGTTCTCAAAGCAATTTACTGAAGATTACATTGAACAACATGATTGGTGTTGACGCGAATAAAACTAAAATACTCACTCCGCTCTAAACAGTTCAAAACTAGCTGTCTTAAATGTCTTATAAAAACGAACAGAGGGAGTATTTCAGTTGATGACTATAATGATTTAGAAGTCTTTCTCAAGATGATGAAGGATGAGCGGACAATCATCACAAGCGGTTGCACTAAAGTTATGTGCGCCTTGGACATGAAGGTGCACACAATATGGTCATTCAACTTCTTCGCCTACACCAACAACAAAATGTTTTTCGCCTCTTCTATGCTACTATGGTTCTTGTTTTAGAATGTTAGTTGATCTGAACTTGAACTTTTAAGGTCTGTACACCCCTCGTAAGGGGTTAGTTATCTAGGGAGCTGAACTTGCTACCTAAACTTGTTCTCGTGTGTTGGTTTCGTTAATGAAGTTGGAGGGGAGTTCCCCCTCTTTTTTGCTAAAAAAGGTTCTTGTTTTAATTTGGTGCTCCTGTAATGCTCGAACGTATGCTATTGTGATTTGAATTACGCAATGGTGTTTGAACCTATGTAAATTGGATATGCATGATGGATATGAAACATGTGATTGCCTATTTTCGAATACAAATTCTGAAGAATTTTCAATTGTAGGAATTAAATTATGAAAACAACCCAGTTGTGCTGGTCGTTACAGTGCGCACGGTATTCAAAAACAAAACGTGTGCGATGAACCAGCTCACATGCTTTAACTGCGTTTGCAACCGTGGGAAGTTCACCGATACCATGCGATGTGGTTGACGGGTGATCTTTAGCCATGCCGTAATGCTCGAAACTCAGGGGTTAATTATGTCGGGCTCTCTTCCTCCGTGTACCGCAGCTGTGGTGCCTACAACTTGTACCGTACTAGTATCTTGGCAAGGAGTAAGACCGATCGCTTCAAAAAGTTTCTCGCTCGAGAGTTCGTACGTCTCGATTACATTCCGTCGGGTGCAGCTAGGCTAGGCAGCAGACATGATGACCGTCTCGCTTGTTGTCGCGCTGTTCAACTCGCCCTTCGTCCTCACCACCCTCGCCTTCCTCCTCTTCACCCTCCTCGTCTCCAAGACGCGCAGCAAGGTTGCTGCCCGGGGAACGTTGCCTCCGTCGCCGCCCAGCCTGCCAGTCTTCGGCCACCTTCGTCTACTCGGGAGCCTGCCGCACAGGAGTCTCCGGTCACTGGCCGCCTCCTACGGCCCGGTCATGTACCTACGCCTCGGGCGTGTGCCCACCGTCGTGGCGTGCTCCGCGGCCGCCGCGGAGGAGGCCATGAAGACCCGCGACCTGGCCTTCGCCAGCCGCCCCAAGCTGTTCATGGTCGACCGGTTCTACTACGGCACGGGCGGCATCGGGTTCGCGCCGTACGGCGAGCACTGGCGCCAGGCCCGCCGCGTCTGCGTCACCCACATGCTTAACCCGCACCGCCTCATGTCCTTCAGACGCGTCAGGGGGCAGGAGGTCGCCGCCCTCGTCGACCGGGTCCGCCGCGCCGGCACCGTCGTGAACCTGAGCGACAACCTCATCGTCTACTCTTTCACCGCCATCTCTCGCGCCACGTTTGGCGACACGAACTACGGGATCGACGGCGACGAGGGGGGAGCGAGGCTGAGGAAGGTGTTCGCCGAGATCGAGGAGCTCCTGGGCACGGTCCCCATGGGGGAGAAGGTGCCATGGCTGCGGTGGGTCGACGTCCTGACGGGACTGGAGCGGAAGACGAGGCGCGCTTTCGAGGAGATGGATGGACTGCTCGAGCGGGTCATCACGGACCATCGCCAAAGGCGTGGCGCCGGGGACGACGATCAGCGTGACTTCGTGGACGTGCTGTTAGGTGCCAACGAGCTCGACACGAACGGCATCAAGGCCATCATCCTGGACATGCTTGCTGCCGCCACGGATTCAACGTTCACGTTGCTGGAATGGGCCATGGCGGAGCTCATCAACCACCCGCAAGAAATGCGCAAGCTCCAGGACGAGGTCCGCACGGCCGTTGGCGACGCCGGCCACGTCACCGAGGACCATCTGCCGGATCTGCGCTACCTGAAGGCCGTCGTCAAGGAGACCCTCCGGCTCCACCCTCCCACGCCGCTCCTCCTGCCCCGGGAGACGGTCGAGGACACCCAGCTGCTCGGCTACCACGTCCCGGCAGGCACGCGGGTGCTGATCCACGCCTGGGCCATCGGCCGTGACCCAGCGACGTGGGGCGACCGCGCCGAGGAGTTCCTACCGGAGAGGTTCTTGGAGTACACCCACGAGATGGGGCAAGACTTCGCGTTCTTGCCCTTCGGCGCCGGGAGGAGAGGTTGCCCTGGGGTCAGGTTCGCCATGCCGTCCAACGAGCTGGCCCTAGCGAGCCTGGTGTACCACTTCGACTGGGAGCTAGTCGGCGGGAGGAAGCCGCCCGTGGACATGACCGAGCTGCACGGGCTCTCCGTGCGCCTGAAGACGCCTCTGCTTCTGGCTGCTAAACCGTGGTCAGGCCGTGGTGTCGAATGAGAGAAAAGCGTCTCTACATGCTTCTTTTTCTAAGTAAGTACGAGCTAGCTCAGAGCTCGGATGATCATTATCGACCAAGTCTAGTAATGTATAGTACCAAGATTCCCAATGTCATTGAGATGCGTGTTGACAAATTAAGAAGTTATTTCCATGTATTGTTCACTTGTTAATTTCCTTACCCGTATTTGTTGAGCAGTAACTTCAAACTGGGACATGGCCTTTCAGTATCATATTTTTTTTGCACTCTCTGTGTACGCGTTCATAGCACCACTAATTGCAAATTGAAATAACATTCTCAAAAAAGAACAGAAAAAGAAGACAGACATGATATGAAGCTATACGGTGGTATTGCAAAGAAGCAAGCCTGCGGGTTTGAGCATATACCGCACGTACAATGTAATTTTCACTGGCAGTGTGTCGGGCAATCTTAAAGCATCTACGGCCCGGTGCCTTAGATCCGCCTCATATGCTCCGGCGGAATATCCGGTTGTAAAATTTTAACCCAGACGAGCGCCTCAAACGAGTCTCAAACGCTCAGACTGACCGGCACCCCTCATATTCAGCCTAAAAATTGGGCGGACATGGGCGCCCGGGCGCGCCCGAACACGTCGTCACGTCAGACCTGCCCCACGCAGGCCCAACTGACCCAGCATATATTACTTCCCATCCGTTCGTCGGACCAAACCCTAGCCACTTCACTCCACTCCTCTCCGCCACCCAAGGTCGTCCCCATCACCGTCTCCGACATGACGGGCAGTGAATCCGAGTCCTTCACCTTCAGATCCGTCAACCCGAGCTCATCTCACGTGGCCCCGAAGAGGAGATGGCCATATGGCTTGCGCTCCGCTGTGCCCGGGAGGAGGCCCATGCGCGACAGCGGTCGGACTTCTTCCGTCGGGAATCCATTGCGTCCGTCCAAATGGCGATGGATCCGACGCTAGGGCAACCGTCGCTGCCTCACCAGAGGCGATGCGGTCCGTCTGGCGTCCGAACGCGGTGGTGGAGGCGCAACCCCTCCGTTGGCGCGCCGAGGCCGTGGACGCACAGTGGGCATCATCCGACTCAAACATGGCGCGACATGTCCGCCGTACGCGGCAGCGGGCACGGGACGCGGCGGCAGCGCTCGCGGCGGTGGAAGTCGGCGAGGCGGAGTCGCATTCTCCGACGCCCCGTACGGTGCACCAGTCCGGGCACTGCGACCGTGTCGTGGTGGATGTCGCCGGCTCATCCCAGGACGGATCTATCATCGATCTGACGTCCACCGGCACCCAACAGGTTCCGAGCTCTGGCGAGGAAGAGTAGGGCATGGGAGACGACAGCGCCTTGAGTCCCTTGAGCCGGCTCGTGTCCCATGTGTTGGGAAACGTAGTAATTTCAAAAAAATTCTTATGCACACGCAAGATCATGGTGATGCATAGCAACGAGAGGGGAGAGTGTTGTCCACGTACCCTCGTAGACCGTAAGCGAAAGCGTTAGAACAACGCGGTTGATGTAGTCGTACGTCTTCACGGCCCGACCGATCAAGCACCGAAACTACGGCACCTCCGAGTTCTAGCACACGTTCAGCTTGATGACGATCCCCGGACTCTGATCCAGCAAAGTATCGGGGAAGAGTTTTGTCAGCACGACAGCGTGGTGACGATCTTGATGTTCCACCCTCGCAGGGTTTCGCCTGAGCACCGCTACAGTTATTATCGAGGTGGACTATGGTGGAGGGGGGCACCGCACACGGCTAAGAGATCCAAGGGATCAATTGTTGTTGTGTCTAGAGGTGCCCCCCTGCCCCCGTATATAAAGGATCAAGGGGGAGGGGGCGGCCGGCCAGGAGGAGGCGCGCCAAGGAGGAGTCCTACTCCCACCGGGAGTAGGATTCCCCCCCTTCCAAGTAGTAGGAGTAGGAGTCAAGGAAAGGGGGAAGAGAAGAGAAGGAAGGAGGGGGCGCAGCCCCTCCCCCTAGTCCAATTCGGACTAGGCCTTGGGGGGGCGCCCAACCTCTCCTCTCTCTTTCCCCTAAAGCCCAATAAGGCCCATATACTCCGCGGCGAATTCCCCTAACTCTCCAGTACTCCGAAAAATATACGAATCACTCGGAACCTTTCCGAACTCCGAATATAGTCGTCCAATATATCGATCTTTACGTCTCGACCATTTCGAGACTCCTCGTCATGTCCCCGATCTCATCTGGGACTCCGAACTCCTTCGGTACATCGAAACTCATAAACTCATAATATAACTGTCATCGAAACCTTAAGAGTACGGACCCTACGGCTTCGAGAACTATGTAGACATGACCTAGAACTATTCTTGGTCAATAACCAATAGCTGAACCTGGATGCTCATATTGGCTCCTACATATTCTACGAAGATCTTTATCGGTCAAACCGCATAACAACATACGTTGTTCCCTTTGTTATCGGTATGTTACTTGCCCGAGATTCGATCGTAGGTATCTCAATACCTAGTTCAATCTCGTTACCGGCAAGTCTCTTTACTCGTTATGTAATGCATCTTCCCGCAACTAACTCATTAGCTACATTGCTTGCAAGGCTTATAGTGATGTGCATTACCGAGAGGGCCCAGAGATACCTCTCCGAAAATCGGAGTGACAAATCCTAATCTCGAAATACGCCAACCCAACATGTACCTTTGGAGACACCTGTAGAGCTCCTTTATAATCACCCAGTTACGTTGTGATGTTTGGTAGCACACAAAGTGTTCCTCCGGTAAATGGGAGTTGCATAATCTCATAGTCATAGGAATATGTATAAGTCATGAAGAAAGCAATAGCAACATACTAAACGATCAAGTGCTAAGCTAACGAAATGGGTCAAGTCAATCACATCATTCTCCTAATGATGTGATCCCGTTAATCAAATGACAACTCATGTCCATGGCTAGGAAACTTAACCATCTTTGATTCACGAGCTAGTCAAGTAGGCATACTAGTGACACTATGTTTGTCTATGTATTCACACATGTATTATGTTTCCGGTTAATACAATTCTAGCATGAATAATAAACATTTATCATGAAATAAGGAAATAAATAATAACTTTATTATTGCCTCTAGGGCATATTTCCTTCAGTCTCCCACTTGCACTAGAGTCAATAATCTAGTTCACATCGCCATGTGATTTAACACCAATATTCATATCTGTATATGATTAACACCCACAGTTCACATCGTCATGTGACCAACACCCAAAGGGTTCACTAGAGTCAATAATCTAGTTCACATCGCTATGTGATTAACACCCAAAGAGTACTAAGGTGTGATCATGTTTTGTCGTGAGAGAAGCTTAGTCAATGGGTCTGTCACATTCAGAGCCGTATGTACTTTGCAAATATTCTATGTATACAATGCTCTGCACGGAGCTACTCTAGCTAATTTCTCCCACTTTCAATATGTATCCAGATTGAGACTTAGAGTCATCTGGATCGGTGTGAAAGCTTGCACCGATGTAACTCTTTACGACGGGCTCTTTTATCACCTCCATAATCGAGAAATATTTCCTTAGTCCTCACTAGGGATATTCTTGACCAATGTCCAGTGATCTACTCCTAGATCACTATTGTACTCCCTTGCCAAATAGAGAGCAAGGTATACAATAGGTCTGTTACATAGCATAGCATACTTTATAGAACCTATGACTGAGGCATAGGGAATGACTTTCATTCTCTTTTCTATTTTCTGCCGTGGTCGGGATTTGAGTCTTACTCAATTTCACACATTTGCAACACAGGCAAGAACTCTTTCTTTGACTGTTCCATTTTGAACTATTTTAAAATCTTGACAAGGTATGTACTTATTGAAAAACTTATCAAGCGTCTTGATCTATCTCAATAGATCTTGATGCTCAATATGTAAGTAGCTTTACTGAGGTCTTTCTTTTTAAAGAACTCCTTTCAAATACTCCTTTATGCTTTCCAGAAAAATTCTACATTATTTCTGATCAACAATATGTTACTCACATATATTTATCAGAAAGGCGGTAGTGCTCCCACTCACTTTATCGTAAATACAGGCTTCACCGCAACTCTGTATAAAACTATATGCTTTGATCAACTCATCAAAGCGTATATTCCAACTCCGAGATGCTTGCACCGGTCCATAGATGGATTGCTGGAGCTTGCACAATTTGTTTAGCACCTTTAGGATTGATAAAACCTTCTGGTTGCATCATATACAACTCTTCTTTAATAAATCCATTAAAGAATGAAGTTTTGACATCCTTTTGCCAGATTTCATAAAATGTGGCAATTGCTAACATGATTCGGACAGACTTTAAGCATCGATACGAGTGAGAAAAAACTCATCGTAGTCAACATCTTGAACTTTGTCAAAAACCTTTTTCGACAAATCTAGCTTTGTAGATAGTAACACTACTATCAACGTCTGTCTTCCTCTTGAAGATCCATTTATTTTTTTTGGCTTGCCGATCATCGGGCAAGTCAATCAAAGTCCACACTTTGTTCTCATATATGGATCCCATCTCAGATTTCATGGCCTCAAACCATTTCGCGGAATCTGGGCTCATCATCACTTCCTCATAGTTCGTAGGTTCATCATGGTCAAGTAACATGACTTCCAGAATAGGATTACCGTACCACTCTGGTGCGGATCTTACTCTGGTAGACCTACGAGGTTCAGTAGAAACTTGATCTGAAGTTTCATGATCAATATCATTAGCTTCCTCACTAATTGGTGTAGTTGTCACAGGAACTGGTTCTTGTGATGAACTACTTTCCAATAAGGGAGCAGGTACAGTTACCTCATCAAGTTCTACTTTCCTCCCACTCACTTCTTTCGAGAGAAATTCCTTCTCTAGAAAGGATCTGAATTTAGCAACGAAAATCTTGCCCTCAGATCTGTGATAGAAGGTGTACCCAACAGTTTCTTTTGGGTATCCTATGAAGACACATTTCTCCGATTTGGGTTCGAGCTTATCTGGTTGAAGTTTCTTCACATAAGCATCGCAGCCCCAAACTTTAAGAAACGACAACTTTGGTTTCTTGCCAAACCACAGTTCATAAGGCGTCATCTCAACGGATTTCGATGGTGCCCTATTTAAAGTGAATGCAACTGTCTCTATTGCATAACCCCAAAACGATAGTGGTAAATCGGTAAGATACATCATAGATCGCACCATATCTAATAAAGTGCGGTTACGACGTTCGGACACACCATAACGTTGTGGTGTTCCAGGTGGCGTGAGTTGTGAAACTATTCCACATTGTTTTATATGAAGGCCAAACTCATAACTCAAATATTCTCCTCCACGATCAGATCGTAGAAACTTTATTTTCTTGTTACGATGATTCTCCACTTCACTCTGAAATTCTTTGACCTTTTCAACTATTTCAGACTTATGTTTCATCAAGTAGATATACCCATATCTGCTCAAATCATCTTGTGAAGGTCAGAAAATAATGATACTTGCCACGAGCATCAACACTCATTGGATCGCATACATCGGTATGTATTATTTCCAATAAGTCAGTAGCTTGTTCCATTGTTCCGGAGAACGGAGTTTTAGTCATCTTGCCCAAAAGGCACGGTTCGCAAGCATCAAATGATTCATAACCAAGTGATTCCGAAAATCCATCTTTATGGAGTTTCTTCATGTGCTTTACACCGATATGACCCAAACGGCAGTGCCACAAATAAGTTGCACTATCATTATTAACTTTGCATCTTTTGGCATCAATATTATGAATATATGTATCACTATGATCGAGATCCAACAAACTATTTTCATTGGGTGTATAACCATCGAAGATCTTATTCATGTAAACAAAATAACAATTATTCTTTAACTTCAAATGAATAACTGTATCGCAATAAACATGATCAAATCATATTCACGCTCAACGCAAATGCCAAATAACATTTATTTAGGTTTAACACTAATCCCGAAAGTATAGGGAGTGTGCGATGATGATCATATCAATCTTGGAACTACTTCCAACACTCATCGTCACTTCACCCTCAACTAGTCTCTGTTTATTCTGTAACTCCTGTTTCGAGTTACTAATTTTTAGCAACCGAACAAGTATCAATTACTCAGGGGTTACTATAAACACTAGTAAGGTACACATCAATAACCTGTATATCAAATATACCCTTGTTCACTTTGCCATCCTTCTTATCTACCAAATATTCAGGGCATTTCCGCTTCCAGTGACCATTTCCTTTGCAGTAGAAGCACTTCGTTTCAGGCTTTGGTCCAGCTTTGGGCTTCTTCACGGGAGTGACAACTTGTTTGCCATTCTACTTGAAGTTTCCCTTTCTTTTCCTTTGCCCTTTTCTTGAAACTAGTGGTCTTGTCAATCATCAACACTTGATGTTGTTTCTTGATTTCTACCTTCATCGATTTCAACATCACGAAGAGCTCGGGAATCGTTTTCGTCATCCCTTGCATACTATAGTTCATCACAAAGTTCTAGTAACTTTAGTGATGGTGACTAGAGAATTCTGTCAATCACTATCTTATTTGGAAGATTAACTCCCACTTGATTCAACCGATTGAAGTACCCAAACAATCTGAGCACATGCTCACTAGTTGAGCGATTCTCCTCCATCTTTTAGCTATAGAACTTGTTGGAGACTTCATATCTCTCAACTCGGGTATTTGCTTGAAATATTAACTTCAATTCCTGGAACATCTCATATGGTCCATGACGTTCAAAACATCTTTGAAGTCCCGATTCTAAGCCGTTAAGCATGGTGCACTAAACTATCAAGTAGTCATCATATTGAGCTAGCCAAACGTTCATAACGTCTGCATCTGCTCCTGCAATAGGTTTGTCACCTAGCGGTGCATCAAGGACATAATTCTTCTGTGCAGCAATGAGGATAAACCTCAGATCACGGATCCAATCCGCATCATTGCTACTAACATCTTTCAACACAATTTTCTCTAGGAACATATCAAAATAAACATATGAAAGCAACAACGCGAGCTATTGATCTACAACATAATTTGCAAAATACTACGAGGACTAAGTTCATGATAAATTTAAGTTCAATTAATCATATTACTTACGAACACCCACTTAGATAGACATCCCTCTAATCCTCTAAGTGATTACGTGATCCATATCAACTACACCATGTCTGATCATCACGTGAGATGGAGTAGTTTCAACGGTGAACATCAATATGTTGATCATATCTACTATATGATTCACGCTCGACCTTTCGGTCTCCGTGTTCCGAGGCCATATCTGTTATATGCTAGGCTCGTCAAGTTTAACCTGAGTATTCCGCGTGTGCAACTGTTTTGCACCCGTTGTATTTGAACGTAGAGCCTATCACACCCGATCATCACGTGGTGTCTCAGCACGAAGAACTTTCGCAACGGTGCATACTCAGGAAGAACACTTCTTGATAATTTTTAGTGAGAGATCATCTTAAAATGCTACCGTCAATCAAAGCAAGATAAGATGCATAAAGGATAAACATCACATGCAATCAATATAAGTGATATGATATGGCCATCATCATCTTGTGCTTGTGATCTCCATCTCCGAAGCACCGTCGTGATCACCATTGTCACCGGTGCGACACCTTGATCTCCATCGTAGCATCGTTGTCGTTACGCCATCTATTGCTTCTACGACTATCGCTACCGCTTAGTGATAAAGTAAAGTAATTACAGGGCGTTTGCATTTCATACAATAAAGCGACAACCATATGGCTCCTGCCAGTTGCCGATAACTTCGGTTACAAAACATGATCATCTCATACAATAAAATATAGCATCACGTCTTGACCATATCACATCACATCATGCCCTGCAAAAACAAGTTAGACGTCCTCTACTTTGTTGTTGCAAATTTTACGTGGCTGCTACGGGCTTAGCAAGAACCGTTCTTACCTACGCATCAAAACCACAACGATAGTTTGTCAAGTTGGTGCTGTTTTAACCTTCCAAGGACCGGGCGTAGCCACACTCGGTTCAACTAAAGTTGGAGAAATAGACACCCGCTAATCACCTGTGTGCAAAGCACGGCGGTAAAACCAGTCTCGCGTAAGCGTACGCGTAATGTCGGTCTGGGCCGCTTCATCCAACAATACCACTGAACCAAAGTATGACATGCTGGTAAGCAGTATGACTTGTATCGCCCACAACTCACTTGTGTTCTACTCGTGCATATAACATCAACGCATAAAACCTGGCTCGGATACCACTGTTGGGAAACGTAGTAATTTCAAAAATTTCCTACGCACACGCAAGATCATGGTGATGCATAGCAATGAGAGGGGAGAGTGTTGTCCACATACCCTCATAGACCATAAGCGGAAGCGTTAGAACAACGTGGTTGATGTAGTCGTACGTCTTCACGGCCCGACCGATCAAGCACCGAAACTACGGCACCTCCGAGTTCTAGCACACGTTCAGCTCGATGACGATCCCCAGACTCCGATCCAGCAAAGTGTCGGGGATGAGTTTTGTCAGCACGACGGCGTGGTGACGATCTTAATGTTCCACCGTCGCAGGGCTTCGCCTAAGCACCGCTACAGTTATTATCGAGGTGGACTATGGTGGAGGGGGGCACCGGACACGGCTAAGAGATCCAAGGGATCAATTGTTGTTGTGTCTAGAGGTGCCCCCTGCCCCCGTATATAAAGGATCAAGGGGGAGGGGCCGGCCGGCTAGGAGGAGGCGCGCCAAGGAGGAGTCCTACTCCCACCGGGAGTAGGATTCCCCCCGTCGGTGTCAAAACCGGCGGATCTCGAGTAGGGGGTCCCGAACTGTGCGTCTAGGCGGATGGTAACAGGAGACAAGGGACATGATGTTTTTACCCAGGTTCGGGCCCTCTCGATGGAGGTAAAACCCTACTCCTGCTTGATTGATATTGATGATATGGGTAGTACAAGAGTGGATCTACCACGAGATCAAGGAGGCTAAACCCTAGAAGCTAGCCTATGGTATGATTGTTGTAATGGTTGTTTGTCCTACGGACTAAAACCCTCCGGTTTATATAGACACCGGAGAGGGCTAGGGTTACACAGAGTCGGTTACAATGGTAGGAGATCTACATATCCGTATCGCCAAGCTTGCCTTCCACGCCAAGGAAAGTCCCATCCGGACACGGGACGAAGTCTTCAATCTTGTATCTTCATAGTCTTGGAGTCCGGTCGATGATGATAGTCCGGCTATCTGGACACCCCCTAGTCCAGGACTCCCTCAGTAGCCCCTGAACCAGGCTTCAATGACGATGAGTCCGGCGCGCATATTGTTCGGCATTGCAAGGCGGGTTCCTCCTCCGAATAACTCATAGAAGATTGTGAACACCAGGATAGTGTCCGGCTCTGCAAAATAAATTCCACATTCCATCGTAAAGAGAATAATGCTTACACAAGTTCAATCTGCTGACGTATTTCGTGGCATGACGTCATTCCACTACCAAGCCTTTACTTGAGTCATTTTTTATTATACCACCTCAGCGCGTTTAGCGAAGCGGTTTCCTTGGCACGTCTTGTCGAAGCAGAGATCGTGTTCCCCCTATTCCGGGATCCTCATCAATACGGACGTGGGTAACCCAACCGCGCCCGTTGCCACGCCCCCTCTATCGGAGGTGAGTCCCGAACGGTCACGGGAGCGGCTCTTGGTGTTGGGTTTCGTAGTAATTTCAAAAAATTTCCTACGCACACACAGGATCATGTGATGCATAGCAATGAGGGGAGAGTATTGTCTACGTACCCAACGCAGACCGACTGCGGAAGCGATGACACAACATAGAGGAAGTAGTCGTACGTCTTCTCGATCCAACCGATCAAGTACCGAAACTACGTCACCTCCGAGTTCGAGCACACGTTTAGCTCGATGACGATCCCCGGACTCCGATCCAACAAAGTGTCGGGGAAGAGTTTCGTCAGCACGACGGCGTGGTGACGATCTTGATGAACTACAGCAGCAGGGCTTCGCCTAAACTCCGCTATAGTATTATCGAGGAATATGGTGGCAGGGGGCACCACACACGGTTAAGGAATAGATCACGTGGATCGACTTGTGTCAACTTGTGTGTCTTTGGGGTGCCTCTACCTCAGTATATAAAGGAGCCAAGGGGGGAGGGGGCGCCGGCCAAGAGAGAGAGGCGCAGGAGGAGTCCTACTCCTACCGGGAGTAGGACTCCCCCCCCCAATCCTATTCCAACTAGGATTCCCAAGGGGGAAAGAGGGAGAGGGGTGGCCGGCCACCTCTCCTAGTCCTAATAGGACTAGGGGAAGGGGGGAGGCGCGCAGCCCCCTTGGGCTGCCCCTTTCTCCTTTCCACTAAGGCCCATGAAGGCCCATATGGCTCCCGGGGGGTTCCGGTAACCTCCCGGTAACCCGGTAAAATCCCGATTTCACCCGGAACACTTCCGACGTCCAAACATAGGCTTCCAATATATCAATCTTTATGTCTCGACCATTTCGAGACTCCTCGTCATGTCCGTGATCACATCCGGGACTCCGAACAACCTTCGGTACATCAAAATGCATAAACTCATAATATAACTGTCATCGTAACCTTAAGTGTGCGGACCCTACGGGTTCGAGAACAATGTAGACATGACCGAGACACGTCTCCGGTCAATAACCAATAGCGGGACCTGGATGCCCATATTGGCTCCTACATATTCTACGAAGATCTTTATCGGTCAGACCGCATAACAACATACGTTGTTCCCTTTGTCATCGGTATGTTACTTGCCCGAGATTCAATCGTCGGTATCCAATACCTAGTTCAATCTCGTTACCGGCAAGTCTCTTTACTCGTTCCGTAATACATCATCTCACAACTAACATATTAGTCGTAATGCTTGCAAGGCTTATGTGATGTGTATTACCGAGAGGGCCCAGAGATACCTCTCCGACAATCGGAGTGACAAATCCTAATCTCGAAATACGCCAACTCAACATCGACCATTGGAGACACCTGTAGTACTCCTTTATAATCACCCAGTTACGTTGTGACGTTTGGTAGTACCCAAAGTGTTTCTCCGGCAAACGGGAGTTGCATAATCTCATAGTCATAGGAACATGTATAAGTCATGAAGAAAGCAATAGAAACATACTAAACGATCGTGTGCTAAGCTAATGGAATGGGTCATGTCAATCAGATCATTCAACTAATGATGTGACCTCGTTAATCAAATAACAACTCATTGTTTATGGTTAGGAAACATAACCATCTTTGATTAACGAGCTAGTCAAGTAGAGGCATACTAGTGACACTTTGTTTGTCTATGTATTCACACATGTATTATGTTTCCGGTTAATACAATTCTAGCATGAATAATAAACATTTATCATGAAATAAGGAAATAAATAATAACTTTATTATTGCCTCTAGGGCATATTTCCTTCAGTCTCCCACTTGCACTAGAGTCAATAATCTAGTTCACATCGCCATGTGATTTAATAGCAATAGTTCACATCACCATGTGATTAACACCCATAGTTCACATCGATATGTGATCAACACCCAAAGGGTTTACTAGAGTCAGTAATCTAGTTCACATCGCTATGTGATTAACACCGAAAGAGTACTAAGGTGTGATCATGTTTTGCTTGTGAGATAATTTTAGTCAACGGGTCTGTCACATACAGATCTGTAAGTATTTTGCGAATTTCTATGTCAACAATGCTCTGCACGGAGCTATTCTAGCTAATTGCTCCCACTTTCAATATGTATCCAGATTGAGACTTAGAATCATCTGGATCAGTGTCAAAAACTTGCATCAATGTAACCCTTTACGACGAACCTTTTTGTCACGTCCATAATCGAGAAACATATCCTTATTCCACTAAGGATAATTTTGACCGCTGTCCAGTGATCTACTCCTAGATCACTATTGTACTCCCTTGCCAAGCTCAGTGCTAGGGCATACAATAGATCTGGTATACAGCATGGCATATTTTATAGAACCTAAGACTGAGGCATAGGGAATGACTTTCATTCTCTTTCTATCTTCTGTCGTGGTCAGGCTTTGAGTTTTACTCAACTTCACACCTTGTAACACAGGCAAGAAACCTTTTTCTTTGACTGTTCCATTTTGAACTACTTCAAAATCTTGTCAAGGTATGTACTCATTGAAAACTTATCAAGTGTCTTGATCTATCTCTATAGATCTTGATACTTAATATGTAAGCAACTTCACCGAGGTCTTTCTTTGAAAAACTCCTTTCAAACACTCCTTTATGCTTTGCAGAATAATTCTACATTATTTCCGATCAACAATATGTCATTCACATATACTTATCAGAAATGTTGTAGTGCTCCCACTCACTTTCTTGTAAAAACAGGCTTCACCGCAAGTCTGTATAAAACCATATGCTTTGATCAACTCATCAAAGCGTATATTCCAACTCCGAGATGCTTGCACCAGTCCACAGATGGATCGCTGGAGCTTGCATATTTTGTTAGCACCTTTAG
Organism: Triticum dicoccoides; assembly: GCF_002162155.2. NCBI lineage: Eukaryota > Viridiplantae > Streptophyta > Magnoliopsida > Poales > Poaceae > Triticum > Triticum dicoccoides. The sequence goes on from NC_041381.1 coordinate 388,652,630, forward strand.
GATTGACAAAACCTTCTGGTTGTATCATATACAACTCTTCTTTAATAAATCCATTAAGGAATATAGTTTTGTTTATCCATTTGCCGGATTTCATAAAATGCGGCAATTGCTAACATGATTCCGACAGACTTAAGCATAGATACGAGTGAGAAACTCTCATCGTAGTCAAAACCTTGAACTTGCCGAAAAACCTTTTTGCGACAAGTCGAGCTTTGTAGACAGTAACATTACCATCAGCGTCAGTCTTCTTCTTAAAGATCCATTTATTCTCAATTGCTTGCCGATCATCGGGCAAGTCAACCAAAGTCCATACTTTGTTCTCCTACATGGATCCCATCTCAGATTTCATGGCTTCAAGCCACTTTGCGGAATCTGGGCTCACCATCGCTTCTTCATAGTTCGTAGGTTCATCATGATCTAGTAGCATGACCTCCAGAACAGGATTACCGTACCACTCTGGTGCGGATCTTACTCTGGTTGATCTACGAGGTTCAGTAGTATCTTGATCTGAAGTTTCATGATCATTATCATTGGCTTCTTCACTAACTGGTGTAGGTGTCACTGAAACAGTTTTCTGTGATGAACTACTTTCCAGTAAGGGAGCAGGTACAGTTACCTCGTCTAGTTCTACTTTCCTCCCACTCACTTCTTTCGAGAGAAACTCCTTCTCTAGAAATGATCCATTCTTAGCAATGAATGTCTTGCCTTCGGATCTGTGATAGAAGGTGTACCCAACAGTTTCCTTTGGGTATCATATGAAGACATATTTCTCCGATTTGGGTTCGAGCTTATCAGGTTGAAGCTTTTTCACATAAGCATCGCAGCCCCAAATTTTAAGAAACAACAACTTTGGTTTCTTGCCAAACTACAGTTCATAAGGCGTCGTCTCAACGGATTTTGATGGTGCCCTATTTAACGTGAATGCAGCTGTCTTTAATGCATAACCCCAAAACGATAGTGGTAAATCGGTAAGAAACATCATAGGTTGCACCATATCCAATAAAGTACAATTATGACGTTCGGACACACCATAGTGGTGTTCCAGGTGGCATGAGTAGTGAAACTATTTCACATTGTTTTTTAACTGAAGGCCAAACTGGTAACTCAAATACTCTTCTCTACGATCAGATCGTAGAAACTTTATTTTCTTGTTACGATGATTTTTCACTTCACTCTGAAATTCTTTGAACTTTTCAAATGTTTCAGACTTGTGTTTCATTAAGTAGATATACTCATATCTGCTCAAATCATCTGTGAAGATCAGAAAATAATGATACTTGCCACGAGCATCAACACTCATTGGATTGCATACATCGGTATGTATTATTTCCAATAAGTCAGTAGCACGTTCCATTGTTCTGGAGAACGGAGTTTTAGTCATCTTGCCCAAAAGGCACGGTTCGCAAGCATCAAATGATTCATAACCAAGTGATTCCAAAAATCCATCTTTATGGAGTATCTTCATGCGCTTTACACCGATATGACCCAAACGGCAGTGCCACAAATAAGTTGCACTATCATTATTAACTTTGCATCTTTTGGTTTCAATATTATGAATATGTGTATCACTACGATCGAGATCCAATGAACCATTTTTCATTGGGTGTGTAACCATATAAGGTTTTATTCATGTAAACAGAACAACAGTTTATTCTCTTACTTAAATGAATAACCGTATTGCAATAAATATGATCAAATCATATTCATGCTCAACGCCAACACCAAATAACACTTATTTAGTTTCAACACTAATCCCGAAAGTATAGGGAGTGTGTGATGACGATCATATTAATCTTGGAACTACTTCCAACACTCATCGTCACTTCCCCTTCAACTAGTCTTTGTTTATTCTGCAACTCCCGTTTCGAGTTACTAATCTTAGCAACTGAACTAGTACCTAATACTAAGGGGTTTGCTATAAACACTAGTAAAGTACACATCAATAACATGTATATCAAATATACTTATGTTCACTTTGCCATCCTTCTTATCCGCCAATCACTTGGGGTAGTTCCGCTTCCAGTGACCAATCCCTTTGTAGTAGAAGCACTTAGTCTTAGGCTTAGGACCAGACTTGGGCTTCTTCACTTGAGCAGCAACTCGCTTGCCGTTCTTCTTGAAGTTCCCCTTCTTCCCTTTGCCCTTTTCTTGAAACTAGTGGTCTTGTCTACCATCAACACTTGATGTTTTTCTTGATTTCTACCTTCGTCGATTTTAGCATCACGAAGAGCTCGGGAATTGTTTACGTCATCCCTTGCATTATAGTTCATCACGAAGTTCTACTAACTTGGTGGTGGTGACTAGAGAATTCTGTCAATCACTATCTTATCTGGAAGATTATCTCCCACTTGATTCAAGCGATTGAAGTACCCAGACAATCTAAGTACATGCTCACTAGTTGAGCGATTCTCCTCCATCTTTTAGCTATAGAACTTGTTGGAGACTTCATATCTCTCAACTCGGGTATTTACTTGAAATATTAACTTCAACTCCAGGAACATCTCATATGGTCCATGACGTTCAAAACGTCTTTGAAGTCCCGATTCTAAGCCGTTTAAGCATGGTGCACTAAACTATCAAGTAGTCATCATATTGAGCGAGCCAAACATTCATAACGTCTGCATCTTCTCCTGCAATAGGTCTGTCACCTAGCGGTGCATCAAGGACATAATTCTTCTGTGCAGCAATGAGGATAAACCTCAGATCACGGATCCAATCCGCATCATTGCTACTAACATTTTTCAACACAATTTTTTTCTCTAGGAACATATCAAAATAAACACAGGGAAGCAACAACGCGAGCTATTGATCTACAACATAATTTGCAAAATACTATCAGGTACTAAGTTCATGATAAATTTAAGTTCAATTAATCATATTATTTAAGAACTCCCACTTAGATAGACATCCCTCTAATCCTCTAAGTGATTACGTGATCCAAATCAACTAAACCATGACCGATCATCACGTGAGATGGAGTAGTTTTCAATGGTGAACATCGTTATGTTGATCATATCTACTATATGATTCACGCTCGACCTTTCGGTCTCCGTGTTCCGAGGCCATATCTGCATATGCTAGGCTCGTCAAGTTTAACCTGAGTATTCTGCGTGTGCAAAACTGGCTTGCACCCATTGTAGATGGACGTAGAGCTTATCACACCCGATCATCACGTGGTGTCTGGGCACGACGAACTTTGGCAACGGTGCATACTTAGGGAGAACACTTCTTGATAATTTAGTGAGAGATCATCTTATAATGCTACCGTCAATCAAAGCAAGATAAGATGCATAAAAAGATAAACATCACATGCAATCAATATAAGTGATATGATATGGTCATCATCATCTTGTGCTTGTGATCTCCATCTCCGAAGCACCGTCATGATCACCATCGACACCGGCGCGACACCTTGATCTCCATCGTAGCATCGTTGTCGTCTCGCCAATCTTATGCTTCCACGACTATCACTACCGTTTAGTAATAAAGTAAAGCATTACATCGCGATTGCATTGCATACAATAAAGCGACAACCATATGGCTCCTGCCAGTTGCCGATAACTCGGTTACAAAACATGATCATCTCATACAATAAAATTCAGCATCATGCCTTGACCATATCACATCACAACATGCCCTGCAAAAACAAGTTAGACGTCCTCTACTTTGTTGTTGCATGTTTTACGTGGCTGCTACGGGCTTAAGTAAGAACCAATCTCACCTACGCGTCAAAACCACAACGATAGTTTGTCAAATAGACTCCGTTTTAACCTTCGCAAGGACCGGGCGTAGCCATACTTGGTTCAACTAAAGTTGGAGAGGCAGTCGCCCGCAAGCCATCTCTGTGCAAAGCACGTCGAGGGAACCGGTCTCGCGTAAGCGTACGCGTAAGGTTGGTCTGGGTCGTCTCGTCCAACAATACCGCTGAACCAAAGTATGACATGCTGGTAGGCAGTATGACTTGTATCGTCCACAACTCACTTGTGTTCTACTCGTGCATATAACATCAACATAAATAACCTAGGCTCGGATGCCACTGTTGGGTTTCGTAGTAATTTCAAAAAAATTCCTACGCACACACAGGATCATGTGATGCATAGCAACGAGGGGAGAGTATTGTCTATGTACCCAACGCAGACCGACTGTGGAAGCGATGACACAACATAGAGGAAGTAGTCGTACGTCTTCTCGATCCAACCGATCAAGTACCGAAACTACGGCACCTCCGAGTTTGAGCACACGTTCAGCTCGATGACGATCCCCGGACTCCGATCCAGCAAAGTGTCGGGGAAGAGTTTCGTCAGCACGACGACGTGGTGACGATCTTGATGAACTACAGCAGCAGGGCTTCGCCTAAACTCCGCTACAGTATTATCGAGGAATATGGTGGCAGGGGGCACCGCACACGGTTAAGGAATAGATCACGTGGATCGACTTGTGTCAACTTGTGTGTCTTTGGGGTGCCTCTACCTCAGTATATAAAGGAGCCAAGGGGGGAGGGGGCGCCGGCCAAGAGAGAGAGGCGCAGGAGGAGTCCTACTCCTACCGGGAGTAGGACTCCCCCCCCCAATCCTATTCCAACTAGGATTCCCAAGGGGGAAAGAGGGAGAGGGGTGGCCGGCCACCTCTCCTAGTCCTAATAGGACTAGGGGAAGGGGGGAGGCGCGCAGCCCCCTTGGGCTGCCCCTTTCTCCTTTCCACTAAGGCTCATGAAGGCCCATATGGCTCCCGGGGGGTTCCGGTAACCTCCCGGTAACCCGGTAAAATCCCGATTTCACCCGGAACACTTCCGACGTCCAAACATAGGCTTCCAATATATCAATCTTTATGTCTCGACCATTTCGAGACTCCTCGTCATGTCCGTGATCACATCCGGGACTCCGAACAACCTTCGGTACATCAAAATGCTTAAACTCATAATATAACTGTCATCGTAACCTTAAGCGTGCGGACCCTACTGGTTCGAGAACAATGTAGACATGACCGAGACACGTCTCCGGTCAATAACAAATAGCGGGACCTGGATGCCCATATTGGCTCCTACATATTCTACGAAGATCTTTATCGGTCAGACCGCATAACAACATACGTTGTTCCCTTTGTCATCGGTATGTTACTTGCCCGAGATTCGATCGTCGGTATCCAATACCTAGTTCAATCTCGTTACCGGCAAGTCTCTTTACTCGTTCCGTAATACATCATCTCACAACTAACATATTAGTCGTAATGCTTGCAAGGCTTATGTGATGTGTATTACCGAGAGGGCCCAGAGATACCTCTCCGACAATCGGAGTGACAAATCCTAATCTCGAAATACGCCAACTCAACATCGACCATTGGAGACACCTGTAGTACTCCTTTATAATCACCCAGTTACGTTGTGACGTTTGGTAGTACCCAAAGTGTTCCTCCGGCAAACGGGAGTTGCATAATCTCATAGTCATAGGAACATGTATAAGTCATGAAGAAAGCAATAGCAACATACTAAACGATCGTGTGCTAAGCTAATGGAATGGGTCATGTCAATCAGATCATTCAACTAATGATGTGACCTCGTTAATCAAATAACAACTCATTGTTTATGGTTAGGAAACATAACCATCTTTGATTAACGAGCTAGTCAAGTAGAGGCATACTAGTGACACTTTGTTTGTCTATGTATTCACACATGTATTATGTTTCCGGTTAATACAATTCTAGCATGAATAATAAAAATTTATCATGAAATAAGGAAATAAATAATAACTTTATTATTGCCTCTAGGGCATATTTCCTTCACTTGGTATTCTCCCCCTTTATAATGGGACCAAGGCTCGTTTCTTTTCTTCAATCCTCCATCGAATCTGCTCCTTGCCCCGAGTTCCAACACCCAGAGCCCCAGATTCGAGCGCTTCGGACCTTCAACAATGTCCGGCTCCGACCTACAGGGCTGGTGGATGCCCTCCTCCGTCACGGAAGAGGACGTGCTAAAGCTGCGAGAAGCCAGGTACCTAACCTACGAGATTTCGCATAGGTTGCCTGCCAAAGGGCAAGTCATTCCTACTCCAGAGCCCGGCGAGAGCGTCGTGTTCGTGTCCCACCTCCGTCGGGGTTTAGGCTTCCCGACGGATCCTTTTGTGAGAGGGCTCTTGTTTTACTACGGGTTGGAATTCCATGACCTGGCTCCGGAGTCCATCCTCCATATCTCTTCATTCATTGTCGTCTGCGAAGCCTTCCTCCGCATTACTCCCCACTTCGGTTTGTGGCTCAAGACCTTCAACGTGGAGCTGAAGATGATTGAGGGGCGTCAAGCTGAGTGCGGCGGGGCGGTTATAAGCAGAAGGGCCGATGCTCCATGGCCCAAGGGCTCTTTCCAGGAGGAGCTCGGCCTGTGGCAACAGGAGTGGTTCTATATCACCGCTCCTAGGGGCAGCAAGCAGAAGCCGCTGCCCATCTTTCGCTCGGGCCCTCCACAGCGGCTGATGTCGTGGGTCAACCAAGGGCTCAACTGGGGGCTGTCAAAGGACGTACCCCTACTGCAGGGCCGGATTCGAGACCTCCAAGAGAGGGAGATCAGTCTGGTGATGGTGATGCAGGTTATGCTGATTCGGCGCCTCCTGCCCTGCAAGCGTCGCCCCCTCCGTCTGTGGGAGTTCAATCCCGAGGGGCCGCAAGCTCTCCAACACTTCATGGGTACGATACCCGTGGAGATGTATAAATTGTTCTTCGGATCACAAGAGATGTGTCCGGAATTGACCGAGGATTCCGGCCTAAGCTGCAATCGCCCGGATACTCAGGTAAGTGGCCCTGAGTGCGAACACATCGTTTGTTTATGCCTTCTTGAATTTTCCTTTTAACCCATCATCTCTTTGAATAGGAGTGGATAGCGCAAGCAAAACTGATACGGTGTTCGGCCCCCTCCCGGAGATTGTGCCGGATCCCGTGCTGGTCAGGATGCTGAAGGTTGCGCCTTCGGAGGAAGGCAAAGGAGAGAACAGGGACACTACCGCCTCCACCAAGGAGGCATTTGAGGAAGGGGGGATCGAGAATCCCTCCTTCCAAGGGGAGAAGAGGACTGCTTCCGAAAACCTGGAGGCCAAGGCCTCAAAACGGGGGAAGAGATCTTCGCCAGAGGGTCCTGCGTCCGGGGAGGCCCCAGCCGCACTATCTCCCCTAAGAAACCAGCCCTCCAGCGAGCCATAAGTAGAAAAAGGGGGTTCTGTAATAAGAGACACCCCTATTTTTGCTTCTGAGGATAACCGAAGCTTTTACCTTGTAGTTCGGATCTCCGTCCTTCTCAGATGAGCTCGTCTTCGGGGGACCTTCGTCCGGAGGTGGTGGAGAGCGAGACGCCTCCGTCCGCCGCACCATCAGGCGGGGCGGACGAACCTGAGGTGTCATCGCGAAGGGTATCCCCGAGTCTGGCGGGGCCGGAGAGTTCGGCATCAGCTGGTGTACGGCCGGGGAAGCTGAAGGATCTTCTTGAGAGGGCGTCTATCTCAGAAGGCACCGTACATTGATGAGTATGGTGATTGGAAGAATTTCGTCCGCCGAAGGCGGGTTGCATGATGCTGTCAGAAGCTTGCTGGCGGGGTTTGAGGTACGCAAAAATGACATACCTTTTGATAGTTTTGCACATAAAGTGCGCCCTGTATAGATAGTAGCCCCTGAGACTTGGTAGGTTGTCGAGAGCGACAGCGTGCCGAGGATCAAAATCGCAGGTATTGATTTCCGCCTTTCCCATGCAGGTGGCGGATAGTCCGGTGGCCAGCCGGACTGATGGAGTTGCCGAACTAAAGCGGCAACTTGACGTTGCGGATGCGGACATCGTGCTGGTCAATAAGCGACTTGACGAGTCACAAGGTATGTTTTTCTCCGTGGTCACCTAGTAAGGGAGCCGAAGCCCACTCCTTACGACATGTGTGCTCAATGCAGATGGTGCCGCTGCTGTGGAGAGCCTTCGGGCCGAACTTGCTCGAACCAAGGAGCAGGCCAGAAGGAGTGATGCGGCCGCCTCGAGGGCGGCCGAAGAGCTAGAAGCCGAGAAGGCTGCTCACTGCCGAAGCAGGAAGGAGATGGCCGAAATGGCCGTGAAGTTGAAAGATATTACCGACCGCTATGAGGTTCTTGAAAAAGAACGCCGAGCGGAGCAAGAAGGCCTGAAGAAGGCCACCGCCGAAGCCAAGGATGCCCGTTCTGCAATGAGGGCTATAAAGGAGGAGCTGCGCCAGGCCGGAGATATTGTGGCTGGCAAGCCCTTTCTACTGCGTAGGCGGTTTATAGATCCGAAGTATGCTCAGCTTGGCCAGCTGTGGGGTCCGGAGGATCCGTATATGGACTTAGCGGCGAGTGCGGCAGATGCTGTTGTGCACTTCCAAAGTCAGAAGGATCACGAGACGGAAGAGCTTTTTTGGTCTCAATTCCATAGTCCGGAGCGTTCACTTCCGCTGACCGATCGGTTGGCCGAGTGGGCTGAGCTGAATAGACTGTCCGGACTCACCATGATAGATATCGTGGCTCATGTCTGGCCGGATAGGCCCAAGCCGAAGAGTTATTTTGGCTTATTACAGTAATTCCTTGGGGCGGTGCCGCATATCAAGGCGATGAAGCGGTCGGCCTGCATAGAGGGTGCAAGGATGGCCCTCGCCCGAGTGAAGACACACTGTATGGAGATGGATGCCACCGCTGTTGCGACCCAGGGTTCGGACGAGAGCCGGTTACCCGCCGAGCACTATTTTGGGGAAGTTCTGCATGGTGCTCGTGTAATAGAGTCGCAGTGCTCAAAAAATGTTATGTTCAAATGAACTTTGTGATTTATAAAACGATCTTTATAGTATAAGCGCTTTTTGTACTTGTGCGTTCAAGTATTGAAATATCTCCTGTGCGGCCGTTAATGTATACTTGTGTATAACCTGAAAGATGGCAGTCTTCGGCTTTGGCCCCCACGCACATAGTGCGGGGGTGTTTGCGAAATAGCGCATTTTCACACTTAATCCAACGTCTTGGTCTTGTGAAGGAGGTGGTAGCGTAGCAAACGAGGCAAACAGACTATAATGCTTTATCACTTTCACTTAGCCATAGGAGTTCGAAGGTGGGGCTACGATATAGCCCCTAGGGGCACCGCACTCTCCGTATTTGGGGCGCGTGTGTGCCTGACCGGGAATCGGTCCTTCGTCAAAGCGAAGGAATTCTAAACATTCCAGAGGTCGATCGAGTGGTTGACTAGTCTCTCGCTACATCATGACAGTCAGTTTTCGGCTTTCTCTACTGAGGTGCTCACCCGGCCAAACCGGGGCACAATCGCAGTAGTTCTCCCGGTGCCGCGTTAGCCGATGATACGGAATGTAAGGCAGCAAAACACATGAGCCGGGCAAACCCAACATTTGACCAAAGACATGATTCGGAGCTGATGCATATAAGGCCTAACTCGAGACGCCGAACACTCCCTAAGGTGTTCGGTCTTTATGATGATGGGTAGATCAATGCCCTAAGCCCCTAGTGTCCAGGTACACGCAAGGTCCTCTGACGCGGCCGATGCCAAAACGCCAGCCTCCTCTCTGGTTATGATAAGAAAACCAGGGGATGTATAGCAACAAGAGACAGTAAAAAAGGTTTACGCAGGGTCTTAATCTGAAAAGAATCCTTGCAACGGGTCCCTGCTGCACGTCTGCGCCTGTGTCTCCGTTGTGCTGTATCCTGGACGGGCGTGACACGCTGTTCATCTGGAAAAGAGAGGAACTTTAGTTTGAAAAGTAATCGTGTCAAAAATGTATTTAGAACAAAGCATGAATAAATAAAGTTGAGCTTTTACTGGCTCCTTATTGCTTATACGCACAGCCCCTCGTAAAGGGGTGTGCGGCTAGGGAGCCCCTAGCTTATTTATGCCGGACTCGTCTAGCCGTGTTCGGTGTCTTTAACGACCTTTTAATGAGACAATGCCGTGTGGACCGAGCATTTTAAGTGTAAGAGACGCGTAGTGTGGTATTGCGTTAAAGCAGACAAAAGCTTCACGTCCCAATAGTGCTTGATGGCTACTCTTGAATGGGGCGATATGAAAGATTAGCTTTTCGCGTCGGAAGTTGTCGGGTGACCCGAACACAACTTCTAGTAGTAAGGAGCCCGTGCACTTGGCGTAAGGGTCTGGCGTCACTCCTTTGAAGGAAGTGCGGCTATGGCGAATTTTAGTACGGTCTATCCCCAACTTGCAGATTGTGTCCGGATATAGCAGGTTTAAATCGCTGCCGCCATCCATTAGGACTTGTGTAAATTGTAGTCCGTCGATTATAGGATCCAATATTAGAGCAGTCCATCCTGCGTTTCGAATACCCCTGGAATAGTCCAGGTGGTCGAAAGTAATTGGTTTTGACATCCACTCTCGAGGTTCTGCTAGGGTGGACCGTGCGACACCTACTTTGGCGGGTGCCGCACTGTTGTTCCGTATTATCACATGAAGTGAATTTACTGTTTTGACTTCTTTTGGGAAAGTCTTTTGTTTTCCGGCGCTCTGCTGGTGAGGTTCGTCATCATCCTCGCTTGGCGCGTCGAGCCCCTTGTGTTCGGTGTTTAGTCGGCCGGACTGTTTGAAAACCCAACAATCCCGGTGGGTGTGGTTTGCAGGCTTCCCGGAAGTACTGTGGATTTGACATATCCGATCCAAAATTTTGTTCAGGTTGGATAGCTCGTCGCTGTTGTCCTTAAGAGGCAGTGTTTTATTGTTTGGCCGCGAACTTTTGAATCCGGCGTTGACCGCCGTGTTCTTTGGGCTTTTTTCTTTATTTCGGCGCTGATCCTTTCTGCGCCATGATTTTCCGTTTCCATCTCTTATCTCTGATGTACTTGGGTCGCTGGTGCTGCATCTTGCTAGCCAGCTGTCCTCCCCCGCGCAAAAGCGGGTCATGAGGCTTGTTAGCGCGGCCATTGTTCTCGGCTTCTCTTGGCCGAGGTGTCTGGCGAGCCATTCGTCTCGGACGTTATGTTTGAAAGCTGCTAAGGCTTCGGCGTCCGGACAATCGACTATTTGGTTCTTTTTGATAAGGAACCTGTTCCAGAATTTGCGCGCTGATTCTCCGGGCTGTTGAGTTATGTGACTTAAATCGTCTGCATCCAGAGGGCGGACATAAGTCCCCTGAAAATTTGCTCTAAACGCGTCCTCGAGCTCTTCCCAATGTCCAACGGTATTTTCCGGGAGGCTTTTGAGCCAATGGCGAGCTGGTCCTTTGAGCTTGAGGGGTAGATATTTTATGGCGTGGAGATCATCTCCTCTAGCCATGTGTATGTGCAGGATATAATCCTCAATCCAGACTCCGGGGTCTGTTGTTCCGTCGTATGCCTCTATGTTTACAGGCTTGAACCCCGCTGGGAATTCATGATCCAGCACCTCGTCGGTGAAACATAATGGGTGTGCGGCGCCCCTGTATTTGGGTGTGCCGTTATCTTCGAATACTCGGCGTGTTGTGTTCCTTCCTGGGGCCCTCTTCTTTGGCCCATAAATGGACCTGACCGGGCCATCCATTTTGCGAGGGTCTTTATGCGTGTCATGTGCCGGCTTATGTGCGGCGCCGCTTGCCGCTCTTAGCCTGTCATCTGGTCGCCTATCCGGCTAGGCGGCCTCTTTGCTTTTTGATTGTGGGGGCTCTATGGCCTCCTCGTCGAATTCTGGCAGCAGCTTGCGCTTCGGGTAGCTCTTTGCTTGGTGGCTATTGCCATATTTGTCTGCGGTCTTGAGTACTTTGCTCCACCTCATTTTGAGTATGTCTTCTGCTGCTTTGAGCTTCCGTTTTCCCTTCTTCAAACTTCTTGCAGTGGCGACAAGCCTTTTTCGAAGATTCTTGTGCTCCGGTGGTGTGAGACCGTCTGGACTGTTGTTTTCACCGGGGATGGATTGATTATCCGATTCCTCCTGCTCGGATGGTTGCTTGGTTGCGTGTTTATCGCCCGCTGGCTTGCCCTGCTCTATGGCTGGGTCATTATGGGTGCTGTTGTTATCGGGGCGGGACTTGGGGCGGCGCTTGCGTCGCCGTCTTGGTTGTTTTTCGGGGGAATTATCCTTTGCCGTGTCCCGTTGTTCCTCGTTATCGCTCCCTTTTGGGGTGTCCACCATATATACATCATGAGTTGAGGTGGCCTTCCAGTGCCCCATAGGCGCTGGTTCTTGATCGTCTCCGGCATCGTCGTCCATACCGTCGATGTCTTCGGAGTCGTAGTCTAGCATGTCGGTTAGATCGTCGACAGTGGCTACAAAGTGGCGGTGGGTGGGTTTCGAATTTCTTCGTCGTCCGCATCCCAACCATCCTGACCGCAGTCCGGCCAGGGCTCTCCTGATAACGAAAGATACTTTAGCGAATTCAGGATGTCGCCAAAGAGTAAGTGCTGAAAGATGTCTGCAGCGGTGAACTCCATGATCGGCGCCCAATCGGATTCGATCGGCAGGGGCGCTGGAGGTTCGGAGTCCGGCACCTCGGAGTCACAAGCTTTGCAAGGGACAAGGTCGGTATTCGGCTCTATCACCGTAGAAGTTGCAGCCCCCGAGGCGGTGTCCAACCACCTATCCTCGATCTGCGCGGTCGGCTCCAAACTATGGGTCAGAGCGGACTTGTGTGTGGCCTCCAGGGTGCTGTCCGGCGGCAGAGTTAAGTCATGCCCATCGTGACAGCGCGGCACGCTTGGCTGTGACTCGAATCCATCGAAGATCAAGTCTCCGCGGACGTCAGCCGTGAAGTTTAGGCTTCCAAATCTGACCTGATGGCCAGGGGCGTAGCTTTCGATCTGCTCCAGATGGCCAAGTGAATTGGCCCGCAGTGTAAAGCCGCCGAACACGAATATCAGTCCGGGGAGAAAAGTCTCACCCTGGACGGTGTTGTTGTTGATTGAAGAAGCCATCAAGCCTATCGGTGACGACACAGAGGAACTCTCAATGAAAGCACCAATGTCGGTGTCAAAACCGGCGGATCTCGGGTAGGGGGTCCCAAACTGTGCGTCTAGGCGGATGGTAACAGGAGACAAGGGACACGATGTTTTTACCCAGGTTCGGGCCCTCTTGATGGAGGTAAAACCCTACTCCTGCTTGATTGATATTGATGATATGGGTAGTACAAGAGTGGATCTACCACGAGATCAAGGAGGCTAAACCCTAGAAGCTAGTCTATGGTATGATTGTTGTAATGGTTGTTCGTCCTACGGACTAAAACCCTCCGATTTATATAGACACCGGAGAGGGCTAGGGTTACACAGAGTCGGTTACAATGGTAGGAGATCTACATATCCGTATCGCCAAGCTTGCCTTCCACGCCAAGGAAAGTCCCATCCGGACACGGGATGAAGTCTTCAATCTTGTATCTTCATAGTCCTGGAGTCCGGCGGATGATGATAGTCCGGCTATCCGGACACCCTCTAGTCGAGGACTCC
>NC_041381.1:388666345-388675747 GCF_002162155.2 Triticum dicoccoides
CCAACCTCTCCTCTCTCTTTCCCCTAAAGCCCAATAAGGCCCATATACTCCCCAGCGAATTCCCATAACTCTCCGGTACTCTGAAAAATATCCGAATCACTCGGAACCTTTCCGAACTCCGAATATAGTCGTCCAATATATCGATCTTTACGTCTCGAACATTTCGAGACTCCTCGTCATGTCCCCGATCTCATCCGGGACTCTGAACTCCTTCGGTACATCAAAACTCATAAACTCATAATATAACTGTCATCAAAACCTTAAGCGTGCGGACCCTACGGGTTCGAGAACTATGTAGACATGACCTAGAACTATCCTCGGTCAATAACCAATAGCAGAACCTGGATGCTCATATTGGCTCCTACATATTCTACGAAGATCTTTATCAGTCAAACCGCATAACAACATACGTTGTTCCCTTTGTCATCGGTATGTTACTTGCCCGAGATTCGATCGTAGGTATCTCAATACCTAGTTCAATCTCGTTACCGGCAAGTCTCTTTACTCGTTGTGTAATGCATCATCCCGCAACTAACTCATTAGCTACATTGCTTGCAAGGCTTATAGTGATGTGCATTACCGAGAGGGCCCAGAGATACCTCTCCGACAATCAGAGTGACAAATCCTAATCTCGAAATATGCCAACCCAACATGTACCTTTGGAGACACCTGTAGAGCTCCTTTATAATCACCCAGTTACGTTGTGAAGTTTGGTAGCACACAAAGTGTTCCTCCGGTAAACGGGAGTTGCATAATCTCATAGTCATAGGAATATGTATAAGTCATGAAGAAAGCAATAGCAACATACTAAATGATCAAGTGCTAAGCTAACGAAATGGGTCAAGTCAATCACATCATTCTCCTAATGATGTGATCTCGTTAATCAAATGACAACTCATGTCCATGGCTTGGAAACTTAACCATCTTTGATTCACGAGCTAGTCAAGTAGAGGCATACTAGTGACACTATGTTTGTCTATGTATTCACACATGTATTATGTTTCCGGTTAATACAATTCTAGCATTAATAATAAACATTTATCATGAAATAAGGAAATAAATAATAACTTTATTATTGCCTCTAGGGCATATTTCCTTCACCATGCTCTACTCTATCTTGCCGGCAACCGGACCAACATGCTGAGAAGCGCATCCAGCTGCCAGACATGGCCACGACAGAGCGGGACCAGAGAAAGCTCCGCCCAAAGATCGATGCATTGCATGTAATAATATGATTTGAGGTTTCTAATTTGAGGTATCCGGATGTGCAATGCATTTTTTGAGACGTGACCGGTCACTGTCCGCGGATGCGCCCAGACGCGTCCACAGACATTTGAGGGGTCAAATTTCCCAAGTCCGGCTGTAGATGCTCCCTCTATTCCAACATATTAGGTGTATTAGTTTTTTTTTGAAAAATCAAACCTCTTTAAGTTTAATCAAATATGTAGAGAAATATATCAATATTCATACTATCAAATCGACGTCATTAGATTCATCATGAAATAATTTTTCATATTATATCCCTTCGTTCTAAAATATAGTGCTTCCTCTATTCCCGTGCTTCAACTTTGACCATAAATTTAACCAACGAGACCGACTGCGGCAGGAGCAAAAGTTATACCAGTGAATTCGTATTCAAAAGAAGTTTTCAATTATATAATTTTTTCTCCCGCTGTAGTCGGTCTCGTTGATTAAAGTCACGGTCAAAGTTAGACCTCAGAAAGCGCGAGCACACTATATTTTGGAATGGAGGGAGTATATATTTAGTGTTGTGGATGTTGATATTTTTGGCTCTAAACTTGATCAAAGTAAAAGAAATTTGACTTTTCAAACACCTTATATTTTGGAATTGAGGGAATATTTGGTTTGATGAGGGAGGGAAATGATGGAGTGTGTTTTCTCTCTATTTATAATGCGGTGTTTGCTGAGCCTTTCGCGGTGTGATTCTATGGGAAGTGCTAACCAATTCATATTTATGTGGCGAAATTTTCTACGTCGGTTGTACTATATTGGTGCTACAGTATAACATGTTGTTTTTTCTTGACGGTGAGAGGATGCACGAGATTGATATGTTTTTATAGACTAATTGTTGCCAATTGGTTTGGAAAATCCTTAACCCGCTCAAAATGTGAACCTAATCCAAAATTTTATCCCTCAATCAAATGGGAGATCTCTAAAGTTAGGAAGCATAGTGAATTAAAAGGATGAATGAGAGTGCCCATTGTAAAATTGTTGATCCGGTCGACGACCCAATTTTAAATTGGAGATCTTGATTGATTGTGAGGTCTTAAAAAGTAGGAAGCATGGAGTATTTATGACTAATTTTTCAATAGTGAGTCCTTTCAGATTCTACAACACATCAAGTAACATGACTATGTTGGCCGATGTTTGATTGTGAAATGTTAGGTTCATTCATGAACACTTTTTGTAAACCATTCACGATTTTTGCATTCTCGTGCTTTGTCTCCCAAAACTTTACAATTGTGTTAGGCACATTTAAAGACACGACTCAAGTGCATCATCATGAGGGTGTGCTTTTTCGATAAAATATGGATTTTATGGACTCAAGATGAAACATCAGATGGATACAAACACAATGAGTACACACCCGACCTTTGCATAACTAGGATGCACACAATCAACACCAACACACACACACAAAATCCGTCGGCAAATAGCAAACTCATATAAGAACGAAAGCTATGCTTAAGCAAGAAAAAAAACCTAACAAACTAAAACAATGACCATATCCCCACCAACCATTTCATGACAGCAGAAGCACAATGATTTTCTTCAACAACAACGCCTTTAGGAAGGAAGCACTGCTCAAACGTTGCCGTCACCGGCCAGATCCTAAGTTTTCACCCTGAAGAACCAATCCGAACATATCTGAGCAATGCCTTCAACAAGGTTATGATGCAAGGACATCGCCATTGCCAGGTATAACCATCTCAGGCCAGTCCAAGGTTTTCACCTCGGATCTCGAGACTAGGCACTTGAGAAGCACCACCATCGAAATCCGTTATGTGTTGTCGCCACCACTTTCCACGATCCCAGCAACTACATGCGTCGGGCTAGACAATCGCCGTCACTACACAATCTCATCGATGCTACTGAAGGCCCCGAGCGGATCAGAGCTGCATTCAACCATCAACCACCCTTTGAGGATCATCGACCATAGCCATGGCGCCCGCCTTGCCGCCGTAGCTATTGTACACGAGTACACGAGGAGGCCAGATCCGTTCATTCCACACACCTACACACCACGCTGCAGCCACTCCTCCATGGGCCGACGAGCTAACACATCCACGCCCGCATTCAACCGATGCATGTCAGCAGGGATACCAGAGCCATCGCATGACCTGGTATGGAGCAGCCGAGCAGCAGCAACCTAGGCTTGAGGTGGAGGGGCTGTCCAGCATATTCGCCGCCGCAATCGGAGTGGAGATGCCAGCTGGGCAGCTGCAGCTGAGGCCCGATTTCGGACGCCTTTTGTGGTTTGACAAGATAGGTATGAAGGAGAGCGAGACACGAGGATGCAGGCCCGACGGCCTCCTCTGACGGCGGCATGTGGGTGGGGAGTCGACAACGAAGTCTTTCCTATGGCGACGGGGAGGCCTCCTGAGTCGCCTAATGTGACATGGGAGGCTAGGGCTAGTAGTTTTCTTGGGGAGGGGGGGATTTTGGGGCCTAGCTCTCTTTTAGTTACCATATGAGGGTATGCTTGAGGGGGGTTCCTCTTGACTGGTTGGCTAGTAGGTTGTGCATCTACAGTGGATTCACCTTTTGTCATTTCTTTCTCTTTAGGACCTTATGTACTACCTCTTTTAGCTAAATAACTAGCATAAACCTCACATAATTAGTCAACCATATAATTCATGTGTAGTGGACCTGCTCCCTCACGGACTAAAAAAGGAGCATGAATATCAATTAGAAACTACCTTGTAATGCATGAACAATGAAACAGAGCAACTTTCTTTGCATAATTAACGTAACACAATGTACATTTGCACAACCAACACATTCTATGTATCTCCGGTTATTATCTTCATCCCGTCGTCGCAACCAAATCTAGTGCCATTTTGCATAATTTCAAGAACATATAGGAGTTGCTTCTTAAAAAAACCTCACTTTTGACTTGATATGATGATCAACTTTCATAGCAACATTTGGTAGTACTCTAACCATTTTCATGTCAATCAATGTAACATAGCTGAACTTGTGACAATTGTCTACTTTTATCGAAAAAGCCTTTCGCCCCACTTTATATATAAAGCAAACCACCAGAGCCACAAGGTCCAACAAATATTCACACCGCACACACGCGCAAAGGTAGCAGACAGACAAAGTATGAAAGGGTTCTGCTGATGGCACAACTCAACAAACCCTTAAAAGACAAAAATAAAGGTGGTAGCACACAATTGTCTACTTTTCAAAAACAATCATTCATTTCATTAAGAATAGCAATAAGGAACTTCCCCTCCCATGGTAATCATGTTCTCCATTCTTTGTTTTTGGATGTTAATTTGCCCTCATTTGATTTGGTATTATAATAGTCTATAAATATATAATATGAGAACAAGATACGTGTGTACAAAAGTATATAGTTGCTCATAAAGAAAACCATGAAGGGAATAAATGTACAACCCAGCCACCCACGTTCAAATCCTGACGGATGCGAGTTTGGTTTCTTATTAGTTTAAAAAATGACGCTGCGGCCTCCCTTTACAAAAATAAACTACATTCATTTTTTTTCATTTTATGAGAACTTCTATTCATTTTATTTTGAAAAATTATATTTATAAACTGGCAGAATATAAGTCAAAGGAGAACAAATTAACACCCAAAAATAGAGACAAGAGGACATGGTCAGTGGACGTGAAGTTACACATTCATATTGTTATGAAATGAATGTTTGTCAGAACAACAGGATGGTCTCTCAAGTTTGATGTATCTATTGACCTCGGTCGAGTATGGTCGGCGCACCTTCATAAAAAAACAGGACACTGGCAGGGCAATTACTTGGCGCGTGTGAATGACTGCCCGAGATGGCGCACGCTAGCGCCAAATCCTATTTGGCGCCCGTTGCGCCCGATACATCTATTTCCACAATCGGGCGCACACCCCCCTCCCTTCATAAAAAAACAGGTAGGACAATTAACATTTCGGCATACAATCATATTCAATCAAGTCTTATTTGTGCACACGCCTCAGTCCTCACGAGGCTCCCGAAGCGAAGAAGCCCAGCAGGGGCCAAAGGATACTGGCAGGGCAATTACTTGGCGCGTGTGAATGACTGCCCGAGATGGCGCACGCTAGCGCCAAATCCTATTTGGCGCCCGTTGCGCCCGATACATCTATTTCGGCATACAATCATATTCAATCAAGTCTTATTTGTGCACACGCCTCAGTCCTCACGAGGCTCCCGAAGCGAAGAAGCCCAGCAGGGGCCAAAGGACACTGGCAGGGCAATTACTTGGCGCGTGTGAATGACTGCCCGAGATGGCGCACGCTAGCGCCAAATCCTATTTGGCGCCCGTTGCGCCCGATACATCTATTTCCACAATCGGGCGCACACCCCCCTCCCTTCGTTCGCTACTAACGGGCCGGCCCATCACAACGTTCGCTATAGGATTTTATAGCGCAAAAAAGACAGATCTCAGCGGAGATTCGAACCCCCTACCAAACGCTACGTGACACGACTCAACTACCACCACGCCACCAAGCTTGATGTGATAACATACATCTTTTCTACACTTTCTTATTTGGCCTTTTATTTTTCCCTTTTTTTAAAATTCGAGAAAAATTCTTTCTTCACTTTTTTCCGGAAAAATGGATGAACTTTTTGTTTACAAATTCAATAAACTTTTTTCATAATCGATGAACTTTTTTCAAATCTGGCGAACTTTTTTTAACTTCGATGAACTTTTTTTGAATCCGATGAACTTTTTTCCAAATTCGATGAACTTTTTTTCAAATCCGATGAACTTTGCTTCAAAATCGATGAACTTTTTTTCATATTCGATGAACTTTTTTAAAAAATTCAATGAACTTTTTTCAAATTTGATGAACTTTTTTCGTATTCGACAAATGTTTTTTCAAAATTGATGAACTTTTTTGCAAATTCGATGAACTTTTTTTCGAATTCGATGAACTTTTTCCTAAGAACCAGAGTATGTACTATAGAAAACCGGTTGGTTTTTTCCAAAGAGAAATCATGACATAATGTAGCAATTTTGGGGAAGAGAAAAAAAAACAAGCGATCGAGCGTGCTGCGTGAACGAGCGATCGAGCGATGCAAGGCTAGCGAGCGGGAGCCAGCGTGCGTTGCTGGGCCAAGCCCATGCAAGCGATGCAGCGGGCGCTGGGTTCGCTAGCGGGCGCTGAAGGCGCTGGCGAGGAGCTCTCCACGCTAGCAGGGCAACCAACCAGCTGGGCACGCAGAAATCTTGGGCAAGCGCCCACGCGATGCAAACAACCCAGTAGTGGTTGACAATGCCGACAAGGTGGAGTCGGACTAACCTGCGCGGGCAGGGCAATGCCAGACATTGTTATAGATCCCATTGACCAATGGTGTCGTTCAAGGACAATACAAACATTTTACGAATTACTCATAAGACATGTTGTTCATAGGTTGCTTCACTTTGTGGCCGCAGTTGGTTTTTACGCCAAGGGCACAATGGGTCATCTAGTTTCTCAAACATAAGAGATGATCCACAAATAAGAGAGGAAGAGTACTGACCCATAGTGCCCGCCTGTCCCGCCCGGTGCATGTAGCTCCCGCTTGCGCAGGGTCCGCGTCCGACCATTTTGGGTCTATTGCACGCAACCTTTCCCTACATTGCTGTAAGAGGCTGTTTCCGGTACTTGAATCCGTGACCTCATGGTCATAAGGCAAAAACTTTTACCACTGCACCAAGGCTCCCCTCCCCGTCTATCTCGCAATGGAGGAAAATCAACGACATTGGATGTTGATCCAATGACCTAGACATTTTGTTTTGGAAAGATCGACAGATGCTAAACTGAACAAACCAGCTAAGCAGGGGTAACCTTGTTGTTTCTCATAGAAGTTCCTTTCTCAAATCAACTACTTAAATTCTACCTTCGCTCCTAAGATATATACATGAAGACCCCCAGGGGCTGACGCACGTTGAGTGCTGTGGGGGCAACTGCCCCCACTCGATTTTTCATGTACGCTATATCGATCCTCTGCCTAGCTTCGTGTGCCCCCGCTTGGCCCATTATGTTGCCCCCACTCAGCCCACTTTGTTGTTTTTTCTGCAAAGCCCATCATACCATAAATTTGTAGGAGCAGCCCACATCCGAGAAAGAACAACCTACGATGGCAAAACTCGACTTGATCGAACCCTTCGGTCCTACTTCACGCACGAGACGCAGATGTCCACGTTCTCCAAAAAAATGAATCCAAGACGCAGGAACCGCGCAACGGGCGGCTCGCCGCCAGCAATCAGCGTCAGCGACTTGCCTTTGTCTGGCCCTCGTGGCCTTGCAAGACGATGCTGCAGCACAGGCCGATCACCAATTCTGCAATTCTCTCAATCTAATTGGCATCGAGGTAAGCTGTATGGGTCATCTAGGGTTTTCTTGTTTTAATTTTTTTGTTTGCTTGCAATTTTTATATATGTTAAAATTCATGTTAGTCTGATCAATTTGTGTGTATAGACTTGCCGATTTAAGTGACTAGATCTATCCAAACAATGTTTGTACAACCTGCAAATTTTAATGTGCTACTTTTTACTTACAAGTACGTAAAATTGTCTAGTCTGAATCGATACACTCAAATTTGATTTGGATCATCTGTTATACCTAGTTCCCAGAACACTTCATCTTCAGGTATGATGTTTGGCAATTCGAGGATTCATTTAAAGTTTTAGTTGATGGCACTTAAATGCATAGGAAAGCTAATGGTGAGGTTTTTCCAAGAATTAACAACCTCGCTTGATTCGAACAAACTTCCTGGGGTCCATCCAAAAGCAAGAGGATTGCAGATTTGATGGTCTATAGACTTATAAAGCTATCACTTCTCAGCTATAAAGATTCTGGAGAATGCTCTACGTAAGAAAATCAATGATATTTTATAAACCATAACTATGTCAGCTTTGTAGAAAATGAATTCTTGAACAAAATTTCTAATTTAGTGTAAGTCAAATGTTTTCATGAGGTGAAGATCACCATGGGACAGAAGGAAATTAGTGTGCTAAAGCTCTTTTCTTTTGTAATACCCATATCCTTCAATGTTTTCATTCTACCCTGATTTGATTTTTCTCTCCCTTGCAGGTTATAGGTTATATTGTTAGAAAGATGTGTCAATGTCCCCTATAGCAACTTCAGAATAAGGTACTGACATATTCATGCAAGTCATTTTTCTTCACATCATTACTTTTATTTCACTTTACAATGAACTTGGTTATCGCGTGGAGAATGAACTAGTTATATTGTGCCCATATTTTAGTTTATATGGGTGTTTGTCTTGTTGATTCATGAATATGGCCATGAATTATTGCCCCCTCTCAAGTTTTTTCCTGGGTCCGCCCCTGAAGACGCCATGTACATAACAGCATGTTATGCTATCTTTGCACTCATGTACCCAAAACCCTCAAAGCCCTCCCCTTGATGGTAAATGCCTTACCTTTTCCTAGCAAGCACCAACGCTAATGCCCTATATTCCCTTTCCATCCTCCTCCTCCACCCCCCTCTCTCTAATGATGATGAGAGGCGACATTTTTTTGTTCTGTCCAAATTACAACTCTTCGTTTACATTTTACTGAGTCAAGACAAACTTTAATCCGTGATTGTTATATTAACAAGTCGAGTCGGGCTAGCTTGTCATTTAAATGAGCTCTAGCGATTCGAGCCGAGGTGGCTCGACTAGGGTTCAATATCACGCCTACGCGCAATGGCCGCGCATCTTGCAATGGAGGAAAATCAACACCATTGGATGTTGATCCAATGACCTAGACATTTTTCTTTTGGAAAGATCAACTGATGCTAAATTGGAAAATAGCAAAGCAGGGGCGGCCTTATTGCTTATGTTAGAAGTTCCTTTCTTAAATCAACTACCTAAAATCTACCTTCGCTCCTAAGGTATAATATACGACGACGCCATGTACATAAAAATATGTTATGTTATCTTTCCTGTCGGTGCAACATACCCTGGTGTATGTTGCCAGGACTGTGCACAGGCTCGAGGGCAAGTTTACAACATCCAAGATAAGGCCAAGCAGAAGAGATAGCTCTTTGAGAAAGCAGAGAGCGGATTGAGAAGACCAAGACAAGCCAAAGGATCAACAAACAACTAAGGAGAAACCTCCCTTACCGGGCAAGCGAGCTCGGTCAGGTCGAGGTCGGACCGAAGACAAGTCTCAAGGATCTCCCGGCAAG